>NW_028257970.1:0-102479 GCF_057944985.1 Cucurbita pepo subsp. pepo | reverse complement strand
AGCAGACTGTATTATAGGGCAAGCCCTTGATGCAGTATTAAGACTACATCGCTTGGAACGTAAGAAGCCTTGGATGTAGGATTTCAGACTATGTCGCTTGGAACGCATGAAGCCTTGGGCATAGGTTAAGCAGACTGTATTATAGGGAAAGTCCTTGATGTAGGTTTTCAGACTATGTCGCTTGGAACGCATGAAGCCTTGGGCATAGGTTAAGCAGACTGTATTATAGGGCAAGCCCTTGATGCAGTTTTAAGACTACATCGCTTGGAACGTAAGAAGCCTTGGATGTAAGTTTTTAGACTATGCCGCTTAGAATGCATGAAACCTTGGGCATAGGTTAAGCAGACCATATCGAAGGGCAAGCCCTAAGATGCGGTAAGACTACGTCGCTTGGAACGCATGAAGCCTTGGACATAAGTTAAAGCTGTGTCGCTTAGAACGCATGAAGCCTTGGACGCAAGATTCTCAGGTACATGTCTAGTGCCGTAAATCCTAGGGGAAGTGTCTTGGAGAACGAATCAATAATAGAACAAGAACCAAGAATACCAAGAACAAGAGAAAGATAAAGGACTAGAACATGGATCAAGATCCTAGTTCTAAGGACAAGAACCAGGAACAAATGACCAAGAACCAAAAACCATAGTGCTAAGGCCCTTAAAGGAAAACCAAGGTTTTAGGGTTTAAGAACCAAGGTCCTCAAGAAAGATCAAGATAAGAACCCTAAGTCAAGAACAAGAATTAAAGGGGCTTAAGTACTTAAAACAAGAACAAGATCAAGAACAAGCAAGAACAAAGAATGTGGTACCCTAGCATATCAAGGACACGATTAAGAGCCTACAAGTAGGCTACTTACTGAGTCTTGTACTCATTTCTTATTCTCCAATTTTTTTCCAGGTAATAAGGAGCTGGTCGAGGTCGGGAGCGGAATCTGGAGCAGGTGCCATAGACTAACCTCACCTGTCGTCTCAACCCTTTTATTTTAAAATGTTTTGCGTCTGGTCCTTATTCTGTCTTTTAACTATTATGTTGTATTTTAAATTACTAATGTGCGCACACTATTTTGGTATAATGTAAATTATGTTTTAAATTTTAATGATTTTATTTCGCAAAAAAATTTACCCGTCTTTTTGAGCCATCGCATCAGCCATGTCCTTACAGAGAGCTGCATTTGTGTAAATGAGTGTACACGTGAATAAAGTGTTGAGTGTTCACGTGATAAAGTGTTGTGAGGTCTTTTGTATTTTCTTAACCTACTTTTGCAGCAAAGTTTTACAAATAGATTCGACCATGAATCCTCTTGAAGAAGTGGAGAATGATACGAATCAAGACATCTCAATCATGGAATGCTTTTAAGGAAATATAAGCTTAAGGAAGATGAGTTTTATTTATCCTAGTTACAAATTTTTTTTTGTGGATCTCACTAATGTATTTTATGAATTTTATTCACATTTAGGTTACATTTACGGTAACAACAAGGAAAAAAATAAAAGAGTTAGCGATCTCGTGGGAGCAACCACCCTCGCATCAGAAATCTCGCGATAGACATAAATGCATTTTATGACTTTTTATTTCCTTAATACATTTTCAGTGAGCGCCAAAGATCTAGTAGAAGTAGAAAATAGGCCAAAGAGACAAAACCGATAGACTTTTGGATCCAGGTTCAACACGGGTGGCCCAACAAGCACTAAATCACACCCAGCAGCGCACGACCTGAAAAGGACACTCTTCGAGAAATGCATGTGTGACCTGACAAACTAGTCATGCTCTTCTCATGTGCAGCGCACACGCTTCCCACGTTAGTCGCAACTCACACGACTCGTGTGTCAACTCCATCATCATTTGTTTTCTAGTTTTTGGATATATATGTTTATTATCATTTCTTATATGTTTTCGATTTATTTACGAATTTTATTTTTATTATGTAAGTCCATGGGACTAATGAAACATTTAAAATGAATATTTCCACATAAAAAGATCACATCATGCATATGGTACGACTCTATTTTAGTAAAAAAAATAAGATCGTTACATTTTCATAGTGGTTAATTATAGTCCTAAAAGTATGAATGACACAACTCTTAAAATTTCTCATTTTCATAGTGGCTAACTATAGTCCTAAAAGTATGAATGATACAACTCTTAAAATTCCTAGTGGAAGGTTAAGGGTTTCATGTTGAGGCTATATATAATCACATGTGTTGTCTTGTAGACTTGAAAAAGGTAGTAAAAAGATCATTTATGCCTTCTTTTAACTAAGTAATAAGTTTTTTTTTTGTAATGCTATGTAGTTTAGGTTGTATGTTTAGTATCATCTACGCTTGACATGATCGATCTTGCCTGCGGAGTGATTCAAATCTCAAACAAGTATTTTTTTTCTCTAAGATATTCAATCAACAAAGTAATTCGTTATCATGAAGCATGATTTAACTTCGATTTGATGACGGAGACGCCTCGTGGAGGGACACTGAAAGAAGGACAATCAAACCAAAAAAGATAGGTGAGTGATGTGTGGTTGGCTGCCACTTTTATGTATTGTAGGATCAGTAGTGTCCCTTATTTTTGCTGACTATGTTATTTCACATGTAGTATGATGATATCAAAGCTAGGTTTCAATCGTGGGACCTGTGAGTTATGGGCCCACCACGCTTCTGCTGATATTAATCATTTTGATCTCTAGCTTTCATCATAGATGTTTAGTTCACTTATGGCAAACTTTGAGACAGTATATAAAAAGGTATTAACGGCCCTTCAACTCTTATATCTATCTCCATGACTTGAGACATTCTAACTTTACTTTTGATATTTGTACTACTTTTTCTATATTTGTACTACTTTTTTTTTTTATTTTTTTTTTATAGTAGTATGATTGGGTGTCCTTTGCTTTTCTTCGTCGCGAGATAGCTTTCATCTACGCTTTCCGTTATGATGTTCGATGATTTGAGCAGACTGTGAGTCTTACCTAATTAGGGGGCTCTCATCTACAATGAGATGCAACGTGTTGTGTCGCACATGATTGAACATGCATGCATAGGCGGCGTGTGTGATCAAACAAGTTTGAATTCCACATAAGTGATGTTTGAATTCCGAAGGAAAATCCTGCCCAAGGTCCAACAAAGCCACAAAGTCGGGTGAAAAATGTGAATGGGGTTTGAGTACTCCTAAAGCTTTTAAAAAAATAAAAATAAATGACAGTTATGGGATTAAAAACCAATCCCTTTTTAAACCAGAGACTAAATCTAGCACCCTGGACCACTAAGCCAAACTATCCCAACAATTGTGTTTGGACTCCTAAGATAGTCGAGCTATCTCAAGACATGAGATTGCATCACGATGCATGGGTCGTGTTGTTGGGAACCGAGATGACCATGAGATGCAATGTTGTTGTGTTACAAATGATTGAACATGCACGCATAGGCAGAGTGTGCGGTCAAATAAGTTTTAATTCCACATTATTCATGTTTGAAACCCTAGGCAAACCCTGCCTAAGGTCCAACAAAGCCACAAAGCCACAAAGCTAGATGAAAAATATGAAAGGGAATTAAGTACTCCTTAAGGTTTGTCATGATCGTGTCAAGATCACAAAGCCGCACATTTGAAAAAGTATGACTTTGACACGATGCACTGGTCGGAGTTGGGCTAGACTCTCTCCATATTAGACGCGTTTTAAAACCACGATGTTAACAACGATAAATAAAAAGTCAAAACAAACAATATGTGTTAGCAGCGGGCACGAGGCTTTACAAAAAATTAAAATAAATGACAGCTGTGGGATTTGAATCCATGCCCTTTTAAACCAGAGTCGAAGTCTAGCACCTTAGACAACTCGGCCAAACTATCCCGACGAATGTGTTTGGACAAATCAAGATGGTCAAGCTATCTCGAGACATGAGATTACAATACGATGCATGGGTTGTGCTGTTGGGAACCGAGATGACGATGAGATGCAACAATGTTGTGTCGCACATGATTGAACATGCACGCATAGACGGCGTGTGTGGTCAAACAAGTTTTAATTCCACATTATGGATGTTTGAATGCGGAAGAAAACTCTGCTAAGGTATAACAAAGCCATAAAGTCGAGTGAAAAATGTGAATAGAGATTGAGTACTCCTTTAGATTTGTCGTGAGCGTGACAAGATCACGAGACACTGGTTGGAGTTGGGTTAGAATCTCTTTATAATAGACGAGTTTTAAAACCATACCCTCGACTAAACTGTACGACAGATGTGCCTTGACAAACCAAGATAGTCAAGCTATCTCTAGACATGAGATTGCAATACGATGCATGGGTCGGACGATGAGATTGAAAAAGTATGATTATGACAGCTGTGGGATTTGAACCCACGCCCTTTCGGACCAGAGCCTAAATCTGGCGCCTTAGACCACTCGGCCAAACTGTCCCAACGAATGTGTCTAGAAAAACCAAGATGATCGAGTATCTCAAGACATGAGATTGCATCACGATACATGGATCGTGTTGTTGGGAACCGAGATAATGATGAGATGCAACATTGTTGTGTCGCACATGATAGAACATGCATGCATAGGCGACGTGTGTGGTCAAACAAGTTTTGATTCCATATAAGTGATGTTTCAACGTTGAAGGCAAACCTTGCCTATGGTATAACAAAGCCATAAAGCCGAGGTGAAAAATGTGAATGGAGATTGTGTACCCCATAAGGTTTTTGGCTAGCGTGTCAAGATCACGAAGCCGCACATTTGAAGAAGTATGACCGTTACACGATGCACTGGTCGGAGTAGGGCTAGACTCTCTCTATAGTAGACGCGTTTTAAAATCATGAGGTTTTTATAATATGTGCTAGCAGCGGGCTTGAAGGTTTACAAAAAATGAAAATAAATGACAGTTGTGGGACCACGCCCCTTCAAACCAAAGCCTAAATCTGGCACCTTAGACCACTTGGCCAAACTGTCCCGAGGGATGTGTCTACACAACCAAGATGGTCAAGCTATCTCGAGAAGCTATCTCGAGACTTGAGATTGCATCACGATGCATGGGACGTGTTGTGAGGAACCGAGATGACGATGAGATGCAACGTTGTTGTGTCGTACACAATTGAACATGCATGCATAGGCAGCGTGTATGGTGAAACAAGTTTTGATTCCACATAAGTGATGTTTGAATGTCGAAGGTAAACCTTGCCTAAGGTCCAACAAAGCCAACAAAGCCACAAAGCCAGGTAAAAAATATGAATGTAGATTAAGTACCCCATAAGGTTTTTGGTGAGCGTGTCAAGATTAGAGGCCGCACATTTGAAGAAGTATGACCGTACTGGTCAAAGTACGGCGAAACTCTCAATATAGTAGACGCATTTTAAAACCATGAGTTGGACAGCACCCATAGAGAATTTAAAAGAGTTTGGTGAAGTTCCTAATTTAAAATTCTTTTCTTGATGGGAATGTTATTTATTGTTGGTATCAAAGCCATATTTGTCTTTGAGTATGAGTATTCCTGTGAAACCAAAAATTATACCGACCTTGTAGTTGATGGGAATGCTATTTATTGTTGGTATCAGAGCCAGGTTTCTGGCCTGGGACCTGTGGGTTATGGGCCCACCATGCTTCCGCTGCGCCACTCTGATTTGTTAATTAATATCATTTTGATCCCTAACAGATGCTTTTGAAGCCGTGAGACTCACGACGATACGTAACGGGCCAAAGTAGACAATATTTTCTGGCGGTCGACTTGGCTATTACATAACCTAAATCACCATAAGTGAATTCATTCCAAGGAATCTTATGCTTACACTCTTCATTGAGAGCGGTAGTTATCCTTCGAGAAATATACTTTTGAAGTCCTTCAATGAAGCGCATCATCCATAATTAAACGGTACTATCATATCTTGTCATAACCTTAGTTACAATTATATCTTTGTACCATCAGAAGTAGCTAACTTTTCGCATCTTATAATCATAAGAATTTTCTCAAACGTTCAGTATGGATTTCTAGTTTGCCTACGACAAACTTTAAGACAATATATAAAAGGGTATTAATGGCTATTCAACACTTATATCATTCTCCATAACTTGAGATATTCCAATTTCACTTTTTATATTTGTACTTCTCTTTCTATAGTAGTATGGTTGAGTATCCTTTGCTTTTCTTCGTCGGAGATATGCTTCTCCAACCCATCCTTGAGTACTCCTGTGAAACCAAAAGTTACAATTTGAGCAATAGCGTGGTCAAACTTACCTCGAAGACTATAGGCGCTAGCTCTCATCAACATTTTGTTGATTACATTTACGACTAGATGACCGGATAGACCATCTATATTCCACTTCTGTATGAATGTTCCTTCATAGGTGGATTGAGTCATTTGAGTTTTTTCTTCGAACGGAACATCGGGGAAAGAGGGCCTAGGATACCAATTTTTCTTCATCTAGTTTTTTGGACTTTGTCCTCTAATCTAACAATTTTGTTGATGAGGTCTAGTTTTTTTGGGCATCTTTTCTTCTTTGGAGAAATCATTTTTAAAATTTTTGAGGTCATTCTCATATGGTTCATTATGACACTAAAAGTTTAATTACTTAAGGTTCTATCAAAATTGAAAGATTGTTTAGCTTTTCTTCAATCAGAGCAAGTGCCTCTTCTGTTGAGCCGAGACTAATTACTTTGTCTAAAATAGCTGGTATGAATAAAAGAACTTTCCTCAACTTTTGCGAATCTCACGCCATTAATATTTGCAATAGTTTTTTTTTTTTTTTTTTTTTGTTGTCGTCTTTCCTTGATTTTTTCTTCAATCTTCTTAACTTGTCTTGCAATGGTTGAGAGAATCTTGTTTGAGAAGTTATTTTGATGTTGGATATTTAGGATATCCTTCGAGGTTGTAATGCATTTTTAAGGAATTCTTTATCAGTGGACAATTCATTTGTGATAATATCGATCTGGTTGAAGGTAGATGTAGTATCCAATTCGGTTTGAGTTGGAGATCTGGGATTGCCCTCATAATCGACTAAAACTACTTTTTTGTTGTAATCAACCGGCTCTATTTTCATAGACTTTGACATGTTGATTTTTTATGGAGATCTCGAGATTCATGAGGTACTAGATCTCGAGCTTAAGAATCTTTACCTTTGGAAAGAAAATTTAATTTTCATTGAATTTTACTTTTACGCTTTCCATCATCATGTTCGATGACTTGAGCAAACTGTGAGTCTTTCCTGATTGGAAGGCTCACATATTTAAGGATCCAGGTAGAATTCTTAGTAATCTGATCCCATGAAAGGGTTTTGGAAACAGGTTGACGATTTCTCCAGATTTACCTCTATGAGCATAGTAAATCTTTTTGGAGAAGATCTAAGAGTTGTGGGGGAGACATTTGAATGCTTCTGATGAGATGTTAAGGTTCTCTATGTGAACATCAAACATGAGGCCAGAAAGGATATGACGATCCTTTAACGAAAAGTAAATAGTTTTGATATGTCTTTCGACAAATGGTCATTTACAAGATCTGCCACAAAGGAAAAACACTGAATTTCTCAACTCAATGTCTAGGCTACTAGCAGTTTTAGCCCAGACATCTTCGGTAGGTGATTCTTAAAAGATTCTCCAAGAGTCCGCCTCAATCGGTTTAGCGTCTTCTCCTTCCATCATTGAAGAAGAACACACAATATATGACCTTAATGATCGTTCTTAGATTCACATCCTCAAGGTTTGTAACAACAAACGCCACCGACCACAATTGTCATTTGAAAATGATGATTCCTTCGACACTGTGAGTCATTTGAAAATTTTATATTCCATCATCAAGTTTTTGGCATGATTATTAGATTATGACATGTTTAACAAGATTTGCGTGAGGATTGTGATATGGTTGCAATGGCACGTTACCCCTGTCCTATTAAATGTGACCCTTATTTTCATATTTTTCCAAGCAAGGATTTATGCCTGAGCTAATGATTGATCTTAATCTTAAAATAGATAACATTTTCTATGGTTGATGAAAGAAACAAGAAAGTAAGAGATGGAATAGGTGTACCAATATTGCTCCCCAACCCATGTGTCGAAGGTTGGATCATGCACCCGCTATCAAGAAAGTATGTCGTAAATGGTTTAGCATGTACACGGGAGAGTCTGATGCTCAAGAGAATCCAGATGGATGAATGTTTGAAATGTCCTAATGAGATGATCGACACATGGGTGAGTTCCCAACATATGGTTTGAGCAAACTAAGATGGTCATGCATCATATCATGATGCATGGATCGTGTTGTTGGGAACTGATATGACAATGAGAAGCAACGTTGTTGTGTTGCGCACGATTGAACATGCATGCGCAGACGACGTGTGTGGTCAAACAAAATTGAATTCCACAAAAGTGATGTTTGGTTGTCGAAGGCAAGCAATGCCTAAAGCTAGACTTGTAGCTCAAGGTTATTGTCAGGAGGAAGGTATAGACTATGAAGAAACTTTTGCACCCGTTGCTAGATTATAAGGTATTAGAATCTTACATGAATTTGCTTCTTACAAAAATTTTAAATTATATCAAATGAATGTGAAAAGTGCATTCTTAAATGGTTATATTATGGAGGAAGTTTATGTAAAACAACCTCCTGGATTTGAAAATTTTGACTTTCCACGTCATGTCTATAAGTTGAAAAAGGCTCTTTAGGGCTTAAAACAAGCTCCAAGAGCTTGGTACGATAGACTTAGTAATTTTCTTATTGAGAATGATTTCAAAATGGGTGAGCTCGACACTACTCTCTTTATTAAAATTAAAGAAAATGTTATGTTATTAGTGCAAATATATGTGGATGATATTATATTTGGTTCTACTAACCCTTCTTTATGTGAAGAATTTTCCAAATGTATGTATAATGAGTTTGAGATGAGTACGATGGGAGAGCTCAGTTTCTTTCTTGGACTTCAAATCAAACAACTGAAAGATGGTATCTTCTTAAATCAAGAGAAGTACACCAAGGATTTACTCAAAAGGTTAATTGATGTTCGGATGATAACAAACCTACCTTATAAACATGTTAAAATCTAAATATTCAAATATACATTGTTAGGTTATGGAGCCTGATGCTTATTTATAGCTTGGTCAATAGTTATATTTGGTAAAGCTATATTTGGTAAAGCTATATTCGGTAAAGCTATATATGGTAAATAGCTATATATAGTAGATGGTTAAATCTGGTAAAGATATATATAGTAAATTGAACTATATATATATATCCAGTCCGGTAGAGCTTTGAGATGTAACTTTTTATTCTCTCTACTCTCTCTTATTGTACATACCTGAAGTCATCAATAAAAAAAATTCTTTTAGCCAGAGTTCTCCTTGCAATTTTCTCTATCCCATTCTTTGTCTTCATCTAGATCGAGTGTGTGCGTTGTTGTGCGATCCTAACAACTGGTATCAGAGCTAGGCAAAATTCACCACGATCTTTGAAGATGGAAAGTTCAAAGATTGGAATTGAGAAGTTCGATGGATCCGATTTCAGTTTCTGGAAGATGCATATTGAAGATTATCTGTACCAGAAAGATCTTCACGAACCTCTATTGGGGGTGAAGCCGGATACCATGACCACAGAACAGTGGAAGCTCAAGGATCGACAAGCCTTAGGGATGATCTGGTTGACGCTATCCAGAAACGTGGCTTTCAACATTATCAAGGAGAAGACAACGTCAGATCTGATGAAGGCGTTGTCGAATATGTACGAAAAATCGTAGGCTATGAACAAGGTGTATTTGATGCGTAGATTGTTCAATCTACAGATGTCTGAAGGTGAACGTGTTGCTGATCATATAAATGAATTCAATATGATCGTAAGTCAACTGAGTTGGTGGAAATTAATTTCGAAGATGAAATTAAAGTATTGATTTTGATGTCATCCTTACCCGAGTCATGGGATACTGTTGTTGCCGCAATCAGCATTTCCCGAGGATCTGATAAACTGAAGTTTGGTAAAATTCGAGATGTAGTTCTCAGCGAAAGTATTCGCAAACGAGAAACTGGAGATTCATCAGGCAATGCTCTTAGTGTTGATCGAAGGAGAAGAAGTAAACCAAAGGGCCCAAACAAAGGGCGATTAAAATCAAAGAACCGAGAAAAATCTCCAAATAGACCAAACGTAACGTGTTGGAATTGTGGAGAAAAAGGTCACTTTCGGAAAGGTTGTACAATACCAAAGAGGAAGCAGAATCACAAATCTGGAGATGATGATGATTCTATAAATTCAGCAGAAGACATTGGGGATGCTCTAATCCTCAGAGCGGACAGTTCGATTGAATCCTGGATTTTGGATTCAGGTGCATCTTTTCATTCATCTCCAAATAAAGGTTGTTCTGGAATTTCAAGTCTGGAAATTTCGAGAAGGTGTATCTTGCCGACAACAAAGATTTGAAAATTAAAGGAAATGGAGATGTCTGCATAAAAACTTCGGTAGGAAATCAGTGGACATTAAATGATGTCAGATATATTCCTGGTCTCAAAAGGAACCTGATCTTTATTGGTCAGTTGGACAGCACAGGTTATGCAACAAAGTTAGGGAAGGGTTCGTGGAAGATTATGAAGGGTGCTACGGTGGTAGAACGTGGCTCAAAATCTGGAACCCTATACACCACTGCAGGGTGTATGAACATAGCTGCTGTTGCTGAAAGTGCTTCAAATTCAAGTCTACGGCACAATAGACTTGAACCTATGAGCGCGAAAGAAATGAAGAGACTGGCTGCGAAAGAAGTTTTAGAAGGTCTGAAATCTGCTGATGTGGGTCGTTGTGAGAACTACGTTATGAGCAAGCAGAAATGAGTTAGCTTCATATTATTACATACTTGGCTCATTATTGTCGAGATAATGGTATTTAAATATATATATATATATAATGAAAATAAATTTAAAATGTTTTGAATATTTATTTAAAATAATATATATATATAGATGAAACATCTGGTCTATAATTTTTTAAGATAAATTTAAAAATAAATAAATATTATTTTTCGTGTTTCACGTTATTGGTCCGTATCATCCCTATTTAAACTCATCACCTCTTCATATTTTTCAGAACACAACACACACAACATAAAACACAATACACAATGTCCATAGTTTTCTCGATCTAAAATTTTTGTTTAAAAGCCTCATTCTATTTCTCTCATCACCTCTTCATATTTTTCAGAACACAGCAAACAACATAGAACACAATACACAATTTTCATAGTTTTCTTGATCTAAATTTTTTGTTTAAAAGCCTCATTTTATTTTGTTTAAAAGCCTCACTTTATTTCTCTCATCACCTCTTCATATTTTTCACAACACAACACACACAACATAGAACACAATACACAATTTCTATAGTTTTCTCGATCTAAAATTTTTGTTTAAAAGACTCCATTGTTGCTCTCTCAAAAGCTTCCAATTCTATTTCTTGTTTATCTTATTCTTGAGAGAGATGTCTATTGTATTGTGAGAAAATTGTAAATTTATTACTTCAGAGAGACGTGTGGTGTTGCTCTCTCCAAAGCTTCCAATTCTATTTCTCTCATCACCTCTTCATATTTTTCAGAACACAACACACACAACATAGAATACAATACACAATTTCCATAGTTTTCTAGATCTAAATTTTTTTGTTTAAAAGCCTCCATTGTTGCTCTCTCCAAAGCTTCCAATTCTATTTCTTGTGTATCTTATTTTTTAGAGAGATTGAGAGATGCTTCCAATTCTATTTCTCTCATCACCTCTTCATATTTTTCAGAACACAACACACACAACATTAAACACAATACACAATTTCCATAGTTTTATCGATCTAAAATTTTTGTTTAGAAGCCTCCATTGTTGCTCTCTCCAAAGCTTCCAATTCTATTTCTCTCATCACCTCTTCATATTTTTCAAAACACAATACACAATTTCCATAGTTTTCTCGATCTAAAATTTTTGTTTAAAAGCCTCATTCTATTTCTCTCATCACCTCTTCATATTTTTCAGAACACAACACATACAACATAGAACACAATACACAATTTTCCATAGTTTTCTGGATCTAAAATTTTTGTTTAAAAGCCTCTATTGTTGGTCTCTCCAAAGCTTCCAATTTTAAACTTATTTATCTTATTCTTGAGAGATATAGAGAGATGTCTATTGTATTGCGAGAAAATTGTAAATCTATTACTTCAAAGAGTTGTGGTGTGTTTCGATCTAAAACTTTTGTTTAAAAGCATCCATTGTTGCTCTCTCCAAAGCTTCCAATTCTATTTCTTGTTTATCTTATTCTTGAGAGAGATCTATGTATTGTGAGAAAATTGTAAATCTCTTACTACAGAGAGTTGTGGTGTGTTTCTATAAGATTTCAGACAGTTGTACCGGTTTGATCTTGAGTCGTGGAAACGATTGAGTTTGCTCTTGAACTCTTAAAAAGAACGGTATACCGGTTTGATCCTGAGTTGTGGAAAGGATTGAGTTTGTTCTTGCACTCGTAAAAGGAGCGGTGTAGCGGTTTGGCTCGGGCTCTGATCCGAGGAAAGAGTCAGAAAGTTTTATTCAAATTTCCAAGAGGCGCTTGGGTAGTGGAGTATGTCGAGTTTGACCCAAACACTATAAAACTAAGGTGTTATATTTTCTAACCCTTTTCCTATTTAAATTCCTTTTTCTATTTAAATTCTAAATTATTGTTAATTTTTATGGCATGGTATCAAGTTTTATTGTTATTAAAAAAAAAAAAAAAAAAAAATTATTGTTGAAACCCTGTTCACCCCTTCTAGGGTTGTCATATCGATCCAACAAGCTCTCCATACAAACTAAATTAAACAGAGGAATTTGCATCTCAATCATGTAAAATTGATGGAATGAGAAAAGAGAATAAGGAAATAGAAAGTTATCCTGTTTTGTTGTCGTTCTGGAAGTTCCCTTCCCTTGAGCTCTCACGTCCACCTCTTTGCCCTAATCAATCCTTGTTGGTCTCCTTTTCCTTCTGCTGTCAATAGTTGCTGGATTAGGATTTTCTTCTTCTTCTCTGGTTTCACAGCAGCGAACGCTGCTGCTGTCTAATCCGATTTCTCTCCCCAAGTGTGGCCCCTCCGCTGCTGCTGTCTAATCCGATTTCTCTCCCCCAAGTGTGGCCCCTCCCTATTTTAGGTATCCTTTTCCTTTTATAATGCTTGTTTCTTCTAATTTAGGGCTGAGAAAGGATAAAATTGTCCACCTACGATGTTTCTAATTTGGTAGCCAATGATCCACATGGACTGCTGATGTGGATTAAAATTTCCAGGTCATCCCCGAAAAGTTTACTTTCCGGATTGCTTCAGCATCAAGGTCTGCAATTTATTTCCAGATTTGCTGATTGCTTCAGCATCAAGGTCTGCAATTTATTTCTAGATTTGCAAGCAGTGTTGTTTCCAGATTTGCTATAGCATCATGGTTTCAGCATAAATGTTCTAGAATTTTACCAAATAGCTCAATTAAGCGTACAATTAAGCTCGATTTATGGAAATTAATCTTCTTTTCATATTAAACCACAATTGGATATTTCATGTATACTAATTAGAATAAATGGAGCAATTAATGAGAAAATGGTGAGTATAAGTGCAAAATTAACTGTAAAAAGACTTGATATAACTCTACTTTTGGAGAGATATCAAAAAACGAGAAAAAAAAAAAAAAAAAAAAAGAAAAAGAAACAAGGTTGAAAATTACCAAAATAAGAGACGAGGAGCAATATCATGACAATAATGAAAGCAAAGTTGAGACTAAGTTTGTTTGCGATTATGTTGTATTGTAAATGGTTTGATGGGATGAGGTTCGTTTCATTGTTGTCCATCCCATTGTATAATCTTTGGGACAATATTCAATTAATTTGCCAATATGAATTTTAGAAATACAACATTAAATGGGATGTTATGAATTTAATACACTAAGATTACCATTTACAAACTTAATGTAAAGACCACAAAAGGGATGCAAGTAATGAATTGGGATCAAGTTTTTATTTCTTCCAAAGGATGGAAAGAATTAAAAAAATATATATATATCATTTTAATCTCACCCCTAAGAAATATTTTTCGGGTTGACCGGTTACAACAGCCCAAGTCCACCGCTAATAGATATTGTCTGCTTTGATCTGTTACAATAGTCCAAGCTTACTGTTAACAATAATTGTCTTCTTTGATATGTTACAACCGTCCAAGCCCACCGCTAAAAAATATTATCCGTTTTGAGCCGTTACATATTGCTCTCAACCTCACGGTTTTAAAACGTGACTGCTTGGGAGAAGTTTCTACGACATTATAAGGAATGTTTCGTTCCCCTCTCCAACCGATGTGAGATCCTACAGTTACATTTTTATTATACTTCGAAGTTTAGTTTTCATTTGGTTATTGGTTCGAATATTTTACATTTTACTCCTAATTGTCACTTATGCTCAGTTTGGTCTTTAGCATTATCTTTTGGTTAATTAATTTAAAATAATTATGATGCTCATCCATTTTGTATCATATCGAAGAGATTCCTAGGTTCGGGCAGAAGAAGCAATGTCACTCGATCACTATCAAACTGACTGCAATCTGTTTTGTCCGTGAGGATCCCAATCCAAACAGAGCGCCTTCTACTTCTAATAGGTCATGAACTAGATCAGAATCATTCTCATCGAGTCCATAAGAAGTGTTCCCATTTTATTCATCGGGTCCGGATAGAGACCAAAGGTCTTGAACGATCGATCCAGCAGAACAACTCAAAAAATAAAAAAGTATCGTTAATTTCTTCATAAATTTTTTTAAAAATTTATTTAATTCTTTTAAACATTTATAGATATTAACCTTTTACAAACCAAAACATCGTAATTAGTAAAAATTCATGGATGAAAATGTAAATTATGTGTAACGTCTTTAATATTAAAGTATGCAATATACATATTATGAGAGTTTTCAAATGTTTTCATGAAACCTTGGAGCCTTTATAGAAATATTTCAAATATTTACTTGACAATAAAATTTAAATTAATAGTTATGAATCATGTTTTTAACAGAAAAAATGTTAGGACTAAAATGACTATTTAAAAAAACACCATAAGTGACCCTATTGTTAGGATAAAAAAATACACACATGTAAGTCTTTCAATGTCTAATGGGACCTAAAATCATATTCTGGTTTTAGGCTTATTTAAGACAAGGTCGTAGTACCGGACTAGTGAGGAAGGTGAAAACATCAACCATGTGATGACTCCAGTATTTTTGTGTATTAAAATGCATCTACTAAATTTTTTTTTATGTTTTCGGGTATAGACAAGGTCGTGGCACGCGAGAGGGACGAGGAGATTGAACTGATTCTGATCTTTTAATAACTTTCATAGTATTGTAATTTTTTTTTTAATGAATTGTGCTCATCTTATAGAGTGAAAAGTCAAAATTAAGTTGTAGTCTTGTTGTTCGTTGTTCGCTGCCACCACAGATTCCTTTTTCTCCCGCACATAATCCCACACTAAAAAGAGAGAGCATAGAGCTTTGACTGGTCCTACTAACACAAAGTAAGGACTTGAGCATGAAGTGGCTAATCAAGAATGCTCTGTTTATTGTTTTTAGTTGAAAGATTTGGATTTTCGGCAGCAAAGACACTTGCCTGTAAGATATATGACAACTAAAGTATAACTACTCAAGCCCTCCACTAAGAGATATTGTCCGCTTTGGCTTGATATGTATCGTCGTCAGCCTCATGGTTTTAAAATGTGTCTATTAGGAAGAGGTTTCCACACCCTTGTAAGGAATGTTTCGTTCCCCTCTCCAACCAATGTGGGATCTCACAATCCACCCCTTTGAGGGCCTAACGTCCTCGCTAACACACCGCCTGGTGTTTGGCTCTGATACCATTTGTAACAGCCAAGCCCAACTTTGTCTGCTTTGGGCCATTACAAATGGTACGAAAGCCAGTCACCAGACGACGCAAAGACTAGTCGGAGTAAGGCTAGACCCTCTCCATAGTAGATGCGTCATAAAACCTTGAGGCTGACGACGATACATAACGGCCCTATAAAACGTTCTATAAAACGACGGAATTCACGCAGTCATCTCTCATCTACCTCAATCACTCATCCACAATAATCATACTCGAACTCATAAATCATAAATGAAAAGTAATTTTTCAATTTAATCTAATATATAATATTGAAATACATGGTTTTATCACAGTCTTATTCATTTGTGTAAAGCATATTGCAATGAAAATAATGGTATTTATTGAATAGTTGTTGAGAGCCACTTCTTAGTTTTGCGTGGTATCACTGATGTTGTCATGGTGGAAGCGGAAGTGCGGCGACGGGCTCTTAGGTACGCAAAAACACAGCCCAAATTTGCACTCACAAACCTTAGGATTAAAGCAATCTTGGACAGTGTTGCACGTAATATGAATATGACTTCCTTGTATTCCCAATGGTTTGCTTGTCACTGTTCATCAAACAAAGTAATACTCAAATTAATATCAAAATCAATCTAATGACTCAAAAAATTCTATCAACCCAACCCAACCTGTGCGGTTCGAGTTAGGTTATGAACTTATTTGGACTGAATTCAAATAACTGAAAACTTTTATGATTGAGTTGGTTTAAGGGTTCTCCCGAAACTAGATGGATTGACTGAACCAATCTGGTTCGAGTTCAGTTATGAACTTATTTGGACTAGATTCAAATAACTGAAAACTTTTATGAGTGAGGTTGTTTATGGGTTCCCCAAAACTAGATTGAACCAAAACCATCTAAATTGATTGTTAATTTTAAAATATACATTTTTGTGTACAATAAAATTATATATACGTATTTATTTTATTTCATGATTATTTATTTTCTACTAGATCCGGTAAAAGTGTTTATATATATGTATTTATTTTATTTCATAATTATTTATTTTCTACCAGATCTGGTTAAAGTAATTTTTCAAAACATATGTTGAATTGAGTTCTACTGGTTCGTTCTTTGATAACCCTAAAACTTATTAGTTTGAATCTTTGTACAATCAAACTTAGGTTTAATTTTAAGATATACATGTTTGCTCACAAAATTGAATTGCAAATGGTAACCAAACGTATGAAAATAAATAAACATATATTTTACAAACTAATTTTTATTTTTATCAAAATAAAAAAAATTGAATAAATAACTCGAACTACCTGAACCAACTATCTATCCCAAAAAATTTATGGTCGAGTTGGGTTGAGTTGGAATCATTATATAACAAGGGTTGTTTATGCTGAAAAATTTATAATGCAAATAATTGGGTTCGGTCTAGAAAATCTCATAATCTGACCTGACCCGACTCAACCCTCAAACACTTATACATTTTTTAATAACTACAAGATACCTGTATTGAAGACGGTGAAGAACAAGATGATTACACTTGTACATTTTGAGAAATACTCAGGAAGTGACCCCACTATTGGGATTAAATGCAATAAACATGCGAATGCAATGACAGGACCTATCATATCAGTCTTTTTCCCCATGATACTATATTAATGGGCAGCTTAGATGTGTGTCATATACTCTACACACAACCCATACGTACAAGTACAAGCTCATTAGATAGTTCGTACACCGCTGGACCCCTTTTCTTGTCGGACAAGCCTACTCTGGTAGCTCCTTATGCTGGACACCCATTAGAATTAATAACCGCAATGGCAGCATTATCTAAAACATAATAATACTTCATCTGTCTAGTGGTGTATGTGTCCGTACCCTCGTGATGGAATAGGGGTATCCCCCAATGCATGAGCATAATGCATGAAGTCTCGATTAGGGTCGAGAAAAGAACACATTTTTTAAAGGTTACTACTATATCAAGCTACTCTTTCTTTTTAAATAGAAACTAACTGCACACCGGAGACGAGAGTGTGTATGAACTATGGAGCTATAGAGTTCGAGATAGAGTCGAGTCTCGATTTTTGACTCATGATGTCTTTGTCATGTATATGATTCTTTATGATATGTTGTTGTATGAATAATTTGTTGCATTAAATAGCTTCATGTGGAACGAGCATGTCAGTGTATCTTGTATTCGTATGATATACTATGACCCAAAACCTTAAGAGGCACACGAACTAAACAAAAATATCGTTTATTTATTATGAGAATCTAAATACAGGGTCACATCGATCAAGTTCTTTATGATCATCTTCTAAGAGGGGAAGAATATCACCAAAGACTCACATGGGTCATTTCGACATGATTTGATCTCAATCGTATGCTTCTTAGGAAATTTTCTAGGAGGATACCCAAAAACAATTGCTTCCTGAAAAACACACTTAATTTTAAAGTTCCTACAGATTGAAACTCTTTATATATATATATATATATATATATATTTAATTTATAATGCCTCGCGCCGAAGATTTAGATCAAGATTCGAAATTCAGATTCAACATCTGATGGCCTCGACATTCCACTCTGACAAGATCACATTACTTACTCCTTGTTTCTAAGAGTGAAAACTATCCCCACAGATCAACACGAATCATTTCAACATATGATATCCTCACTCAACATATAATTAATCCATGAAAAACACACATAAACTTATATATACAATTCGTAATATCTATACATACAATTATTTTATCAACATTTCCCTCAATATTATCATAAAATTTAAATATAGGCTTTTAAAATGAAGAACAACAAAACAGAAGAAAAATAAATGAGATTGAAAGTTACTGAAAGAAGAGACGAGGAACAATATCATCGCAACAACGAAAGCCAAGTTGAGACTAAGTTTGTTTGCTATTATGTTGTATTGTAAAATGGTTTGATGGGGTGAGGTGAGTCAATGTTGTCCATCCCATTATGGGACATTCAATTACTTTACTAATATTTGATTTTAGAAATACAACATTAAATGGGATGTTATTTATTTAATACAAGAAGAAATATTATGATTAACAAAATTAACCTATCAGATCACAAAAGGGATGCATGTAATGAATTAGGATCATTTTAATCATTTGAAGAAAAAACAAGATATATCATTTTAATAACTACAACATATTTTAAACCTGTATCGATTATGGCGAAGAACAAGATGATTGTAACTAGGCAAGCGAACTTGATACAAATGTTCTTGTCCATGACTTTGGAAGGGATTTTAGAGATTTTTGGGTGATGATAATTTTGTGTCTTCAATTTTGTACCCAAAATTTTTATATAATTGAGGAATATTTGCTAAATTAGGTAATATGAAACCGAAATATGGTATGATAACCCAAATGGAAATAACTAAAAAGACTAACCTACAATAATCAACCAATGAATTTTTCAAAATTTGATGGTAATGATCCTATATTTTGGATGTGATTCAAATAGAAATACTTTTGACCTCTAAACAAATATTTCAAACCTTTATTTTTAATGGTAGAATGAATATTGAAAAATACTCCGGAAGTGACCCCATAGTGACTGAGAATGTTTGATTAATCCACCACACCTAAATGGGGGTGAGAGTTCTCTTATTTATAATCATTTACAGGATACAGAAATATGGTAAATTACAAATAATATGGAAATAGTAATAAAAGGAAAGAATAATAAATGAATGCAATATATTTGCCTTTAATAAGAGGGCAAATATGGTAACCCGTAATGTAAGGCAAATATCTAGATATTTACCTTATAATGAACGATCAACTATCCTTAACACCCCCCCGCAAGCTGAGCGTCGGATTTGAACGAACGTGAAGCTTGGATCTGAAAAATTCAAAGAGAGGTCGAGAAATACTCTTTGTGAAGATGTCAGCAACTTGGAGATGAGATTGTACATATTGTGTGCGAAGTTTGCCAGCGATAACAAGTTCTCGAAGGAAATGATAATCTAGTTCAACATGTTTGGCCCGCTTGTGAGAAACGGGATTAGAGCTCAAAAAAATAGCACTTTTGTTGTCACATAAGAGTAAGGGCTGCTGTGAAATAGGGACCTTGAGGTCATGCAAAAGATGCGTAACCCAAAGAAGTTCAGCAGCGGTTGTGGCAAGAGCACGATACTCAGATTCACAGCTGGAGCGTGAGACAGTAGGTTGCTTTTTGGCACTCCAAGAAACCAAATTGTTACCAAGATAAATAGAATAGCCGGATGTAGAACGACGAGTATCGGGACAACCAGCCCAGTCAGCATCCGAATAAGCGACTAGCGTACTAGGAACAGTGGATGGACGAAAGGTAAGACCAAAGTGGAGTGTTCCTTTGACATAGCGAAGAATACGTTTGACAGCAAGAAAGTGATCTGCAGTAGGGGCATGCAAGAATTGACTGACAGAATTGACAGCATAGGCAATATCTGGACGCGTAATAGTCAAGTACTGAAGGGCGCCAACAAGAGATCTGTAGAGAGTAGGATCAGAAAAAGGAGAACCATCGGCAGTCAGGTGTTGAGAAACAACCATGGGAGTGTGAACTGGTTTGCTATCGAGCAACTGAGCACGAGTAAGAATATCTCGAGCATATTTTAACTGACTAATAAAGAGACCATCAGGAGTGGGTGAAGCTTCAAGACCAAGAAAGTAACTGAGAGAACCCAAATCTTTGGTAGCAAACTCAGAATGAAGCTTGCGAGTAAAGCTGTCAATAAGAGATGAGTTGTTGCCGGTAACAATAATGTCATCAACATAAAGAAGCAAATAGATAATGTTAGATTGCTGATGAAAGACAAAAAGGGACGTGTCAGCGCGACTGCAAGAAAATCCAAGTGTGAGAAGAAATGAGCTAAAACGCTGAAACCAAGCACGAGGAGCTTGCTTTAAACCATAGAGGGCTTTCTTTAATAGACAAACATGAGTGGGAAATCGAGGATCAATATACCCAGGAGGTTGTTCCATATGAACACGTTCAATAAGAGTTCCATTGAGAAAAGCATTCTTGACATCAAGTTGTCGAAGAGGCCATTTATTTGTGACTGCAATAGAAAGCACAACACGGACAGTGGTAGCTTTGACAACCGGACTGAAAGTGTCAGTGTAGTCAAGACCAGGAACCTAAGTATAACCTTTGGCAACAAGACGAGCCTTGAAACGCTCGACGGATCCATCAGGCAAATATTTAATACGAAACACCCATTTAGAGCCCACGATGTTGGTGTTGGCAGGGGGAGGAACCAAAGTCCAAGTATCATTTTGTTGTAATGCTCGAATTTCTTCATCCATGGCAGCCACCCAAGCAGGATTCTTAGCCGCAGATTTGAATCCTTTTGGCTCAGTGGATGCAAGAAGAGCAGAAAGAAGTCCAGATGAGCCCAAAATACCAAGATTTGCTGGATGACGAGTCTTGAATATACCAGCTTTGGCTCGTGTGATCATAGGATGAGTGCCCAAAGAAGAGAAATCAACAGGAGGTTCAATAGAGGTCGAATTAGAAGTCGAGGGTGGCAAAGTGGAACCTGCAAGAGAAGTATCAACCTGCACAGACTCATCTACAAGGTCAGAACAAATATCACACGGGGATGAACTGGATCGAGGAGTTTGCGGTGATGAAGTGGTAGGGGGGGATAAATCAATATGATGAAAATGTGGTTCTAAGAAATTTGAAATAGGAATAGAGGAAAGAGGTTGGGTCTGGGAGCTAGGGATAGCAGGAAAGTGAGTTTCATCAAATTGAGCATGACAGGTGATATATAGCTTAGTGGTGGCGGGATCAAGACAGCGGAACCCTTTATGAGCAGGACTATAACCCAAAAAAATACAAGGAATGCTGCGTGGAGAAAGCTTGTTAGGCATATAATCACGCAAATAAGGATAAACACGACAACCAAAGGGATGAAAATTGTCATAACGTGGAGTGTAGCCATAAAGGAGTTCAAAGGGTGACTTACCTCCAAGAAGTGGAGTAGGCAACCGGTTGATAATATAAGCTGCAGTGCTGAAGGCGTCAACCCAAAAACGAGAAGAAAGATGAGAGTGAAAGAGAAGGGCCAAGCCAGTCTCAGTCACATGACGATGTTTTCTCTCAGCACGACCATTTTGAGCAGGTGTATATGGACAAGAGAGTTGATGGTGGATGCCAGAATTACGTAAATGAGTTTTGAAACAAGTACTAGTAAATTCGGTACCACCATCGCTTTGAAATACCTTGATACGAGAAGAATATTGATTTTCCACAAATTTTTGAAATTGAAGAAAAATATCAAAAAAATCAGATTTAAATTTTAAAGGGTAAAACCAAGTGAATCGAGAATAATCATCAATAAAAATAACATAATAAAAGAAACCCGAATTTGATTTGACGGGAGAAGGACCCCAAAGATCACAATGAATAAGATCTAACACATGAGACGACCTACGTTCATTGCGGGAATAAGGCAATCGATGACTTTTCGCAAGCTGACAAGTATTACATAATGATGGAGAAGGCAATAAAGACGTAAGAGAAAGATGACCTTTCCTATTTAAAAAAGAAATAACCGAATGATTCACATGACCTAGACGAGCATGCCATAAATCATATGAAGCACGTAAAGATTTGTTTCTAAGGGCTGAAATAAAAGCAGAGTTGCCGCGCTCCAGCACATATAGCCCTCCATCTCTTTTACCGGTTGCCACCACCCTTCCTGTTTGACGATTCTGGATAGTTATAAGATTATTAGTAAATGTAACGGAGAGAGGAAAATCATACGTTAATTTACTTATGGAAAGAAGATTTTTAGTGAGGTGAGGGACAACCAAGACATCTAACAAGTGAATATTTGGAACAGGAGAAAGAGTACCGGTGTGGGTAATGGGTAGGGATGCATCGTTTCCTACAATCACAGAGTCCTTACCCGTGTAATTTTTAGACTGATCCAAAATAGATGGGTCGGCAGTCATATGGGCCGAAGCTCCAGTGTCCAGAAACCAATCAGCAGCATCGGGTCCAGCAATAGAACATGGCGTGTTAAAGGCTTCAGCAAGGTGAGCATGAGAAGAATCAGGTCGAACATACCGTTGGTTGCAGCGGTCAGCATAATGGCCCTCTTTGCGGCATATTTGGCAGTGAGGTGGTCGACGACCTTGACTTGAGTGGGTTCGTCCTCGATTAGAAGAGTTGTTTTTGTGAGAATAAGAACGACCTCGCTGGTTGGTAAAGGAAGCAGGGTGGCTTCCATGGGTGCGACCACGATTAGTGACTGTGAATGCTGTAGGAGTGGAGTTAGAGGACTCAAGGGAGAGCTGAAACAACTCAAAACTTTCAGCTTTAGAGACTAAATCTGCAAAACAGGGGATAGAGGTGAGAGCCATCTGAGCAGTAGAAAAAGCTGAAAATTTGGTGCCGAGTCCACGAAGGAACCAGTGCACTTTATCAATGTCCTCGACCGGTCTGCCAATGGCATGAAGTTGGTCACAAATTTTTTTGAAGGCACGGGCATACTCAGCAACAGGTTTGGTGCCACGTTTCATCAACTGCAAGTCATCCTTGAGTCTCAGTTCACGAGCTTTCGACTGATGGCTGAACGTAGTTTCCAACGCAAGCCAAACATCACATGCAGTAGAGAGACCAACGACAACAGCCATGGCTTCCTCAGTGAGAGAGGAGAGCAGGAGACAGAGAAGTCGTTGATCGGCTGCTCTCCATGCCAAATATTTGGGGTTGAGTGTTGAAGAGGTTTCTGGTTCAAAGCGAGGTGGTGGAACCATAGTTCCATCGACATAGCCCAGCATGTCTTGACTCTCAAGAAGAGGGAGAAGTTGGCTTTTCCAAAGAAGATAATTGGAGGAAGAAAGTTTGATGGTGATCATATGGATTAGAGTATTGAAAGGAAGAAGATGATAAGAAGATTCGGAAGCCATAGAGAAGAAAGGATCAGGGTTGTTAAACCGAAAGGGCTCTGATACCATGAGAATGTTTGATTAATCCACCACACCTAAATGGGGGTGAGAGTTCTCTTATTTATAATCATTTACAGGATACAGAAATATGGTAAATTACAAATAATATGGAAATAGTAATAAAAGGGAAGAATAATAAATGAATGCAATATATTTGCCTTTAATAAGAGGGCAAATATGGTAACCCGTAATGTAAGGCAAATATCTAGATATTTACCTTATAATGAACGATCAACTATCCTTAACAGTGACTCTTGTAAAACGAAATTAAAAGAGAGAAAAATATAATAAATGTTGGATTTAGCACAAAAGATTTCGTTCTATAGCCTCCATAGGAGAAGCCAACAACCGTTTATATGTCCTTTTCATTACTGTAAATTTTTTTTTTAATGATAGAATGAATATTGAAAAATACTTAAGAAGTGACCCCACTATTAAGGTCGGGAAATGCACGTATGCAAATATGATTTTGTGTCTTGTGGATTAAAACATCATGTTTTCGCTTTGGCTCTAATTTCATTTATCGGTTGATTTGGATGCATTGTACTTTTCTACACACTCCCCACACGCATGCTCTCTGCTTGGGTTCTAGATGCTCTACTTTATTTTTCTATTGAGGATAAACCTAAACTATAATAATGAGGGATGTATAAATTCTCAAGAAGAGAGGAGCATAGATGATCCCAAGACCAACTAGATTCCGTAAGGGAATTGAAAGTTGGGTCTACGGTAGATCTCACCTAAACCGTCTCATCATAATATAATAATCGCAATCATAATATAAATAATTATAACAATAATTTTTAGATTACTCTCTTTCTTGTCCTTCAAAATTGAGCATTTTCTAAACATTGTTACTATATCACACTACTCATCTTTTTAAATATAAACTAACTGCACACCCGAGACGAGAGTGTGCATGAACTATGGAGCTATAGAGTTCAAGATAGATTCGAGTCTCGATTTTTGACTCATGATGTCTTTGTCATGTATATTTTTCTTTATGGTATGTTGTTATGAATAATTTGTTGCATTAAATAGCTTCATGTGGAACGAGCATGTCAGTGTATCTTGTATTCGTATGATATACTATGACCCGAAACCTTAAGAGGCACACAAACTAAACAAAAATATCGTTTATTTATTATGAGAATCTAAATACAGGGTCACATCGATCAAGTTCTTTATGATCATCTTCATTATTTTGATTAGTTGTTGAGAGGCACTTCTTTGATCTCCTTGTTGTCTTCTAAATGAATGTTCTTACTCATCTTGTGAGACTTGGAGTTGAAGTTGAAGGGATGCTTCTTGCCATGACAGAAGCAGATGTTTAATTTACAATCACAAAAAACATTATCCCTGCAATCATCTGAAGTCCTGCATGAAATACCTTTAAGATAGCTTCCTTTTGTGCCTAATGGTTTGCTTGTGCCTGCATACATAAACAATTTCCAATCAAATTTGAGTAATCTAGTCACGTGTTGTAACACCCTAAAAGTGAAGGAAAGCCACCTATGCATGACCCAAAAGATCCCAGGAAAGAAATTATGAGAATTAAGCAAGGAAACGAGACTTAGTAAGTCATTTCTATACCCTAAGGAGTAATCTTAAGGACTTAAGACCTTTGGAGAATGATTGGAATGAAAGCATAAGCGAAAGGGACGAAAATGTCATTTTTCCAATATCAAGGATCTTGCGAGATTTTTAATTCCTTATCTAGAAGGAATTTCAAGATGTTCAAGACCGGAGAAATGACCAACAAGAGATGAAGAATTTTTAGGAAAATTATGGATTTTTTGAGAAAATAATAATAAAATATTCGAAAAGTGGCAAATTACCAAAATACCCTTGAAGTTAAGGATAATTACGGATTTACCATTCTGCTAAAAAATCAGAACCTTCACAGTGCCTTCTGCACAAAATCCTTCGAATGTTGAGTCTCAGCCGTTGGATCACCTCCAAACTTGTATATATTCTAGAAAACTCACGGATCGTCACATCCAACGGCTAGGATTCAAAACCAACGTCGGTGAGGCTCTGATCGAAATAGATATTTCCAACGGATTTTCTAGAAAATCCAACCGACAATTCACGATGATTCTGGAGCTCCCAATGTTAGTTTAAGTTTTCCCTATAAATTCTGTAGTTGGGGCAATCATTTGGAACAAGAATCGAGCAAGGTCGAGCACCTAGCTGTTGGCAATAAGTGTTTAGATTTTGGGTCTCCTACTCTCAGGTTCTTCCAAATTCGAGAGCAATTCTCCACCATTTCCTTTCAAACTTGTTCCTATAGCTTCTAGACAACATTACCCACAAGTTTTACGAAGGAATAGAGTCCTGAGAGTGCCTAGAAGCCATTCGCCCAATCCAATCTGCCATTAAAAAGCTTCAAGGAAAACTCAAAATTCCAATCCAAGGGTATACAAGTATTCTTCGAGCAAGGACGACCCCAATAGGTTTCTGCACCTCCAAGGAATGTTTTCATAGAAGACTGCGAAGAGAAATAACCTCAGAAACGTTCCCAATTGAAGAAAATCCGTTTCGGGCTCAAATTGGAGGTAAGTGTCGAATTCATATCTACGGCAACTTTTTCTTCAAATTAAGGATTCCTTTAGCTTCAGAAAAAAGAAGATGAGTAACTTTGATGAAGGAATAAAGAGCTGAAACGTCAAAGAACAAGATACCCAAGAGATTGTAAATTGGAGGCGTCGGGTAACTTGCAGACCGAGAGTGATTTCTCAAAATTAAGGTCCTACACTCAAAGTCATTCCTCCAAACTAATTCCTTTAGATTAAGGGAACAATAAGGAAGAGGTTTCGTGACGAAATCGAGCCTAAAAAACCCCTAGAATCGGCTACCCAATAAGAAATCCTCTGTTTTTACTCCAGCGAGAAATCATATTTTGGACGAAATTTGGAAGCAAATATCTTAGGCTACAATCCGATGAGAAGGTAAAAAATCAATCCCTAGCTCTTCCTTGTCACACCTTCTTTAAGTTTTATGAAGGAATCGAGGGGACGAACAGTGTGATAGGAGTTGGGGAGGGCGAGTTTACGACGGCGGCGCGAACGTTCGCACGCGCCTTCTCCCTGTCTGGAGGAAGAAGACGATGACGTGGGCGGTTCAGTTGAACTGGCCATGTCAACCCAAAACTCAACCTTCCCTCGGTTTTTCTCAATTTTAACCCCCTTCCAGATGGATTCTCATGAAAAACTCTATGGTTCCAGAAAGTAGACATAATAAGGAGTGTGTGAAAGGAAAGTTGAGGTAAATCGGGTACCGGAAGGTCAAGAACAGAGGTCCTGAATGTCGACAACGAGGTAAGTAGCCACCTTGGATTTTTTTGTTAAGAAATACTTGCAGGAATCGCTTGGATTTTCATATGAACACCAAGTACGAACTAGGATTAGATGAAAGAAAAACTCAAAGAACCGCGAGTTAAGACCTTAAACCTATCAAATTGCTCGGTAATTAGGTAACATTAGAATAACCCACTAGATGAACTCCGCTGCCTATAAAATTTTAATTCTGAGCATATTATAGCATTTTGAGGTTCTAAATGAAGTTTAGTAGTCATTAGATAAGGATAAGTGGGTAAACCAAGAAATGGTGCAAAATGACCATAATGCCCCTAAGGATATCTACCTACAGTTCCTGACCTAGATGACCTCCAAATGCTATGAAACCCTGAAGTAGATCCTATTTTATGATGTTTGATGATTTTGTAAAGTTGAAAGGGATTGGAACACGTTAAGTAGCAAAACCAAGAATTAGGGGTGAAATGGCCAAAATGTCCCTAGGACTCTTATGAGATTTCAAGGTCTATACGTGCTCCGGATGATTGGCTACTTCTTATAAGGTCGATTATGAAGGACATGAAGATAAGTTTGAGGTTTCAAGTTGATTGGAGTAAGTTTGGAACCTAAACCAAGTTAGGATCCAAGAAACACCTAAAGGAAACACCACAAGACTTCAGACTCTTCTAGAACCCTCTAAAGAACTCCCTAAGAATCTATGACCTTCTAGAACAACTTACACTAAGATGGGTTCATATGGTTACAAATACAAGTTACAACTTATGTCTCAAGGAATTAAGGACCTTAGAAACTTACAAGATTAAGAACCAAGAACAAACAACACACAAGCTTTACAACTACCCAAGCAAGAAGAATGCTAGGTACCACTCAAGGACGAGGGATCAAGGTCCCCAAACTCAGAAACAGAAACTCAAGAATGCTAGGTAATACTCTAATCATGTCCAAAGTGACCCATGACCTCCCACCAAGCGGTGCCCAATAATTCCTCTTCTAGGTGGGATGCCTTGCACCATGTTTCCTTTGCAGGATGTCATGCCTCAAGTTTCCCTCACCTATTAGAGATGCACTGCAGACTTGCAGGATGATGTTCAAGTATGCACCGAGCAAGTGACCTTTATGGTCTATCAAGGGGAGTAGTCTAAGGTCACGGAGGAACAAGAAGAGAGTAAGTTACCTTATCCACGAATCAAGAACCTCCTAAGACCTCCCACGGTACAGCATGTTCATGACTTAGACTACGCTACTTGGAACGCATGAAGCCTTTAGCGTAGTAAGCAGACTGTATTATAGGGCAAGCCCTTGATGCAGTATTAAGACTACATCGCTTGAAACGTAAGAAGCCTTGGATGTAGGATTTCAGATTATGTCGCTTGGAACGCATGAAGCCTTGGGCATAGGTTAAGCAGACTGTATTATAGGGAAAGTCCTTGATGTAGGTTTTCAGACTATGTCGCTTGGAACGCATGAAGCCTTGGGCATAGGTTAAGCAGACTGTATTATAGGGCAAGCCCTTGATGCAGTTTTAAGACTACATCGCTTGGAACGTAAGAAGCCTTGGATGTAAGTTTTTAGACTATGCCGCTTAGAATGCATGAAACCTTGGGCATAGGTTAAGCAGACCATATCAAAGGGCAAGCCCTAAGATGCGGTAAGACTACGTCGCTTGGAACGCATGAAGCCTTGGACGTAAGTTAAAGCTGTGTCGCTTAGAACGCATGAAGGCTTGGACGCAAGATTCTCAGGTACATGTCAAGTGCCGTAAATCCTAGGGGAAGTGTCTTGGAGAACGAATCAATAATAGAACAAGAACCAAGAATACCAAGAACAAGAGAAAGATAAAGGACTAGAACATGGATCAAGATCCTAGTTCTAAGGACAAGAACCAGGAACAAATGACCAAGAACCAAAAACCATAGTGCTAAGGCCCTTAAAGGAAAACCAAGGTTTTAGGGTTTAAGAACCAAGGTCCTCAAGAAAGATCAAGATAAGAACCCTAAGTCAAGAACAAGAATTAAAGGGGCTTAAGTACTTAAAACAAGAACAAGATCAAGAACAAGCAAGAACAAAGAATGTGGTACCCTAGCATATCAAGGACACGATTAAGAGCCTACAAGTAGGCTACTTACTGAGTCTTGTACTCATTCCTTATTCTCCAATTTTTTTCCAGGTAATAAGGAGCTGGTCGAGGTCGGGAGCGGAATCTGGAGCAGGTGCCATAGACTAACCTCACCTGTCGTCTCAACCCTTTTATTTTAAAATGTTTTGCGTCTGGTCCTTATTCTGTCTTTTAACTATTATGTTGTATTTTAAATTACTAATGTGCGCACACTATTTTGGTATAATGTAAATTATGTTTTAAATTTTAATGATTTTATTTCGCAAAAAAATTTACCCGTCTTTTTGAGCCATCGCATCAGCCATGTCCTTACAGAGAGCTTCATTTGTGTAAATGAGTGCAAACAATGGCCAACAATTCCTTGAGTGTACACGTGAATAAAGTGTTGAGTGTTCACGTGATAAAGTGTTGTGAGGTCTTTTGTATTTTCTTAACCTACTTTTGCAGCAAAGTTTTACAAATAGATTCGACCATGAATCCTCTTGAAGAAGTGGAGAATGATACGAATCAAGACATCTCAATCATGGAATGCTTTTAAGGAAATATAAGCTTAAGGAAGATGAGTTTTATTTATCCTAGTTACAAATTTTTTTTTTGGATCTCACTAATGTATTTTATGAATTTTATTCACATTTAGGTTACATTTACGGTAACAACAAGGAAAAAAATAAAAGAGTTAGCGATCTCGTGGGAGCAACCACCCTCGCATCAGAAATCTCGCGATAGACATAAATGCATTTTATGACTTTTTATTTCCTTAATGCATTTTCAGTGAGCGCCAAAGATCTAGTAGAAGTAGAAAATAGGCCAAAGAGACAAAACCGATAGACTTTTGGATCCAGGTTCAACACGGGTGGCCCAACAAGCACTAAATCACTCCCAGCAGCGCACGACCTGAAAAGGACACTCTTCGAGAAATGCATGTGTGACCTGACAAACTAGTCATGCTCTTCTCATGTGCAGCGCACACGCTTCCCACGTCAGTCGCAACTCACACGACTCGTGTGTCAACTCCATCATCATTTGTTTTCTAGTTTTTGGATATATATGTTTATTGTCATTTCTTATATGTTTTCGATTTATTTACGAATTTTATTTTTATTATGTAAGTCCATGGGACTGATGAAACATTTAAAATGAATATTTCCACATAAAAAGATCACATCATGCATATGGTACGACTCTATTTTAGTAAAAAAATAAGATCGTTACATTTTCATAGTGGTTAATTATAGTCCTAAAAGTATGAATGACACAACTCTTAAAATTTCTCATTTTCATAGTGGCTAACTATAGTCCTAAAAGTATGAATGATACAACTCTTAAAATTCCTAGGGGAAGGTTAAGGGTTTCATGCTGAGGCTATATATAACCACTTATGTTGTCTTGTAGACTTGAAAAAGGTAGTAAAAAGATCATTTATGCCTTCTTTTAACTAAGTAAGAAGTTTTTTTTTGTAATGCTATGTAGTTTAGGATGTATGTTTAGTATCATCTAAGCTTGACATGATCGATCTTGCCTGCGGAGTGATTCAAATCTCAAACAAGTATTTTTTTTCTCTGAGATATTCAATCAACAAAGTAATTCGTTATCATGAAGCATGATTTAACTTCGGTTTGATGACGGAGACTCCTCGTGGAGGGACACTGAAAGAAGGACAATCAAACCAAAAAAGATAGGTGAGTGATGTGTGGTTCGCTGCCACTTTTATGTATTGTAGGATAAGTAGTGTCCCTTATTTTTGCTGACTATGTTATTTCACATGTAGTATGATGATATCAAAGCTAGGTTTCAATCGTGGGACCTGTGAGTTATGGGCCCACCACGCTTCTGCTGATATTAATCATTTTGATCTCTAGCTTTCATCATAGATGTTTAGTTCACTTATGGCAAACTTTGAGACAGTATATAAAAAGGTATTAACGGCCCTTTAACCCTTATATCTATCTCCATGACTTGAGACATTCTAACTTTACTTTTGATATTTGTACTACTTTTTCTATATCTGTGCTACTTTTTTTTTTTTTTTAATTTAATTTTATTATTTTTATTTTTTTATTATAGTAGTATGATTGGGTGTCCTTTGCTTTTCTTCGTCGCCAGATAGCTTTCATCTATGCTTTCCGTTATGATGTTCGATGATTTGAGTAGATTGTGAGTCGTACCTGATTGGGGGGCTCTCATCTACAATGAGATGCAACGTGTTGTGTCGCACATGATTAAACATGCATGCATAGGCGGCGTGTGTGGTCAAACAAGTTTGAATTCCACATAAGTGATGTTTGAATTCCACATAAGTGATGTTTGAATTCCGAAGGAAAATCCTGCCCAAGGTCCAACAAAGACACAAAGCCGGTGAAAAATGTGAATGGGGATTGAGTACTCCTAAAGGTTTTAAAAAAATAAAAATAAATGACAGTTATGGGATTAGAAACCAATCCCTTTTTAAACCAGAGACTAAATCTAGCACCTTGGACCACTAAGCCAAACTATCCCAACAATTGTGTTTGGACTACTAAGATGGTCGAGCTATCTCAAGACATGAGATTGCATCACGATGCATGGGTCGTGTTGTTGGGAACCGAGATGACCATGAGATGCAATGTTGTTGTGTTACAAATGATTGAACATGCATGCATACGCGGCGTGTGCGGTCAAATAAGTTTTAATTCCACATTATTCATGTTTGAAACCCGTAGGCAAACCCTGCCTAAGGTCCAACAAAGCCACAAAGCCACAAAGCTAGATGAAAAATATGAAATAGAATTAAGTACTCCTTAAGGTTTGTCATGATCGTGTCAAGATCACAAAGCCGCACATTTGAAAAAGTATTGACTTTGACACGATGCACTGGTCGGAGTTGGGCTAGACTCTCTCCATATTAGATGCGTTTTAAAACCACGATGTTAACAACGATAAATAAAAAGTCAAAACAAACAATATGTGTTCGCAGCGGGCACGAGGCTTTACAAAAAATTAAAATAAATGACAGCTATGGGATTTGAATCCATGCCCTTTTGAACCAGAGTCGAAGTCTAACACCTTAGACAACTCGACCAAACTATCCCGACGAATGTGTTTGGACAAATCAAGATGGTCGAGCTATCTCGAGACATGAGATTACAATACGATGCATGGGTTGTGCTGTTGGGAACCGAGATGACGATGAGATGCAACAATGTTGTGTCGCACATGATTGAACATGCACGCATAGATGGCAAGTTTTAATTCCACATTATGTTTGTTTGAATGCGGAAGAAAAACTCTGCCTAAGGTATAACAAAGCCATAAAGTCGAGTGAAAAATGTGAATAGAGGTTGAGTACTCCTTTAGATTTTTCGTGAGCGTGACAAGATCACGAGACACTGGTTGGAGCGTGACAAGATGTGCCTTGACAAACCAAGATAGTCAAGCTATCTCTAGACATGAGATTGCAATACGATGCATGGGTCAGACGATGAGATTGAAAAAGTATGATTATGACAGCTGTGGGATTTGAACCCACGCCCTTTCGGACCAGAGCCTAAATCTGGCGCCTTAGACCACTCGGCCAAACTGTCCCAACGAATGTGTCTAGAAAAACCAAGATGATCGAGTATCTCAAGACATGAGATTGCATCACGATACATGGATCGTGTTGTTGGGAACCGAGATAATGATGAGATGCAACATTGTTGTGTCGCACATGATAGAACATGCACGCATAGGCGGCGTGTGTGGTCAAACAAGTTTTGATTCCACATAAGTGATGTTTCAACGTTGAAGGCAAACCTTGCCTATGGTATAACAAAGCCACAAAGCCGAGGTGAAAAATGTGAATGGATATTGTGTACCCCATAAGGTTTTTGGCTAGCGTGTCAAGATCACGAAGCCGCACATTTGAAGAAGTATGACCGTTACACGATGCACTGGTCGGAGTAGGGCTAGACTCTCTCTATAGTAGACGCGTTTTAAAATCATGAGGTTTTTATAATATGTGCTAGCAGCGGGCTTGAAGGTTAACAAAAAATGAAAATAAATGACAGCTGTGGGACAACGCCCCTTCAAACCAAAGCCTGAATCTGACACCTTAGACCACTTGGCCAAACTGTCCCGAGAGATGTGTCTACACAACCAAGATGGTCAAGCTATCTCGAGAAGCTATCTCGAGACTTGAGATTGCATCACGATGCATGGGACGTGTTGTGAGGAACCGAGATGACGATGAGATGCAACGTTGTTGTGTCGTACACAATTGAACATGCATTCATAGGCAGCGTGTATGGTGAAACAAGTTTTGATTCCACATTAGTGATGTTTAAATGTCGAAGGTAAACCTTGCCTAAGGTCCAACAAAGCCAGGTAAAAAATATGAATGTAGATTAAGTACCCCATAAGATTTTTGGTGAGCGTGTCAAGATTAGAGGCCGCACATTACACGATGCACTGGTCAAAGTAGGGTGAAACTCTCAATATAGTAGACGCATTTTAAAACCATGAGTTGGACAGCACCCAAAGAGTATTTAAAAGAGTATTATACCGACCTTGTAGTTGATGGGAATGCTATTTATTGTTGGTATCAGAGCCAGGTTTCGATCCTGGGACCTGTGGGTTATGGGCCCACCACGCTTCCGCTGCACCACTCTGATTTGTTAATTAATATCATTTTGATTCCTAACAGATGCTTTTAAAACCGTGAGACTCACGACGATACGTAACGGGCCAAAGTAGACAATATTTGCTGGCGGTCAACTTGGCTATTACATAACCTAAATCACCATAAGTGAATTCATTCCAAGGAATCTTATGCTTACACTCTTCATTGAGAGCGGTAGTTATCCTTCGAGAAATATACTTTGGAAGTCCTTCAATGAAGTGCATCATATCTTGTCATAACCTTAGTTACAATTATATCTTTGTACCATCAGAAGTAGCTAACTTTTCGCATCTTATAATCATAAGAATTTTCTCAAACGTTCAGTATGGATTTCTAGTTGGCCTACGAAAAACTTTAAGACAATATATAAAAGGGTATTAATGGCTATTCAACACTTATATCATTCTCCATAACTTGAGATATTCCAATTTCACTTTTTATATTTGTACTTCTCTTTCTATAGTAGTATGGTTGAGTATCCTTTGCTTTTCTTCGTCGGAGATATGCTTCTCCAACCCATCCTTGAGTACTCCTGTGAAACCAAAAGTTACAATTTGAGAAATAGCGTGGTCAAACTTACCTCGAAGACTATAGGCGCTAGCTCCCATCAACATTTTGTTGATTACATTTACAACTAGATGACCGGATAGACCATCTATATTCCACTTATGTATGAATGTTCCTTCATAGGTGGATTGAGTCATTTGAGTTTTTTCTTCGAATGGAACATCGGGGAAAGAGGGCTTAGGATACCAATTTTTCTTCATCTAGTTTTTTGGACTTTGTTCTCTAATTTAACAATTTTGTTGATGAGGTCTAGTTTTTTTGGGCATCTTTTCTTCTTTGGAGAAATCATTTTTAAAATTTTTGAGGTCATTCTCATATGGTTCATCATGACACTAAAAATTTAATTACTTAAGGTTCTATCAAAATTGAAAGATTGTTTAACTTTTCTTCAATCAGAGCAAGTGCCTCTTCTGTTGAGCCGAGACTAATTTTGTCTAAAATAGCTGGTATGAATAAAAGAACTTTCCTCAACTTTTGCTAATCTCACGCCATTAATATTTGCAATAGTTTTTTTTATTTCTTTTGTTGTTGTTTTTCCTTGATTTTTTCTTCAATCTTCTTAACTTGTCTTGCAATGGTTGAGAGAATCTTGTTTGAGAAGTTATTTTGATGTTGGATATTTAGGATATCCTTCGAGGTTGTAATGCATTTTTAAGGAATTCTTTATCAGTGGACAATTCATTTGTGATAATATCGATCTGGTTGAAGATAGATGTAGTATCCAATTCGGTTTGAGTTGGAGATCTGGGATTGCCCTCATAATCGACTAAAACTACTTCTTTGTTGTAATCAACCGGCTCTATTTGCATAGACTTTGACATGTTGATTTTTTATGGAGATCTCGAGATTCATGAGGTACTAGATCTCGAGCTTAAGAATCTTTACCTTTGGAAAGAAAATTTAATTTTCATTGAATTTTACTTTTACGCTTTCCATCATCATGTTCGATGACTTGAGCAAACTGTGGGTCTTTCTTGATTGGAAGGCTCACATATTTAAGGATCCAGGTAGAATTCTTAGTAATCTGATCCCATGAAAGGGTTTTGGAAACAGGTTGACGATTTCTCCAGATTTACCTCTATGAGAATAGTAAGTTGTGGGGGAGACATTTGAATGCTTCTGATAAGATGTTAAGGTTCTCTATGTGAACATCAAACATGAGGGCAGAAAGGATATGACGATCCTTTAACGAAAAGTAAATAGTTTTGATATGTCTTTCGACAAATGGTCATTTACAAGATCTGCCACAAAGGAAAAACACTGAATTTCTCAACTCAATGTCTAGGCTACTAGCAGTTTTAGCCCAGACATCTTCGGTAGGTGATTTTTAAAAGATTCTTCAAGGGTCCGCCTCAATCGGTTTAGCGTCTTCTCCTTCCATCATTGAAGAAGAACACACAATATATGACCTTAATGATCGTTCTTAGATTCACATCCTCAAGGTTTGTAACAACAAACGCCACCGACCACAATTGTCATTTTAAAATGATGATTCCTTCGACACTATGAGTCATTTGAAAATTTTATATTCCATCATAAGTTTTTGGCATGATTATTAGATTATGACATGTTTAACAAGATTTGCGTGAGGATTGTTATATGGTTGCAATGGCACATTACCCCTGTCCTATAAAATGTGGCCCTTATTTGCATATTTTTCCAAGCCACAATTTATGCCTGAGCTAATGATTGATCTTAATCTTAAAATAGATAACAATTTCTATGGTTGATGAAAGAAACAAGAAAGTAAGAGATGGCATAGGTGTGCCAATATTGCTCCCCAACCCATGGTGAGTATAAGTGCAAAATTAACTGTAAAAAGACTTGATATAACTCTACTTTTGGAGAGTTATCAAAAAACGAAAAAAGAAGAAAAAAAAAAGGTTGAAATTAACAAAAGAAGAGACGAGGAGAATTATCATTGCAATAATGAAAGCAAAGTTGAGACTAAGTTTGTTTGCGATTATGTTGTATTGTAAATGGTTTGATGGGATGAGGTTCGTTTCATTGTTGTCCATCCCATTGTATAATCTTTGGGACAATATTCAATTAATTTGCCAATATGAATTTTAGAAATACAACATTAAATGGGATGTTATGAATTTAATACACTAAGATTACCATTTACAAACTTAATGTAAAGACCACAAAAGGATGCAAGTAATGAATTGGGATCAAGTTTTTATTTCTTCAAAAGGATGGAAAGAATTAAAAAAATATATATATATCATTTTAATCTCACCCCTAAGAAATATTTTTCGGGTTGACGGGTTACAACAGCCCAAGTCCACCGCTAATAGATATTGTCTGCTTTGATCTGTTACAATAGTCCAAGCTTACTGTTAACAATAATTGTCTTCTTTGATATGTTACAACCGTCCAAGCCCACCGCTAAAAAATATTATCCATTTTGAGCCGTTACATATTGCTCTCAACCTCACGGTTTTAAAACGTGACTGCTTGGGAGAAGTTTCTACGACATTATAAGGACTGTTTCGTTCCCCTCTCCAACCGATGTGAGATCCTACAGTTACATTTTTATTATACTTCGAAGTTTAGTTTTCATTTGGTTATTGGTTCGAATATTTTACATTTTACTCCTAATTGTCACTTATGCTCAGTTTGGTCTTTAGCATTATCTTTTGGTTAATTAATTTAAAATAATTATGATGCTCATCCATTTTGTATCATATCGAAGAGATTCCTAGGTTCGGGCAGAAGAAGCAATGTCACTCGATCACTATCAAACTGACTGCAATCTTTTTTGTCCGTGAGGATCCCAATCCAAACAGAGCGCCTTCTACTTCTAATAGGTCATGAACTAGATCAGAATCATTCTAATCGAGTCCATAAGAAGTGTTCCCATTTTATTCATCGGGTCCGGATAGAGACCAAAGGTCTTGAACGATCGATCCAGCAGAACAACTCAAAAAATAAAAAAGTATCGTTAATTTCTTCATAAATTTTTTTAAAAATTTATTTAATTCTTTTAAACATTTATAGATATTAACCTTTTACAAACCAAAACATCGTAATTAGTAAAAATTCATGGATGAAAATGTAAATTATGTGTAACGTCTTTAATATTAAGGTATGCAATATACATATTATGAGAGTTTTCAAATGTTTTCATGAAACCTTGGAGCCTTTATAGAAATATTTCAAATATTTACTTGACAATAAAATTTAAATTAATAGTTATGAATCATGTTTTTAACAGAAAAAATGTTAGGACTAAAATGACTATTTAAAAAAACACCATAAGTGACCCTATTGTTAGGATAAAAAAATACACACATGTAAGTCTTTCAATGTCTAATGGGACCTAAAATCATATTCTGGTTTTAGGCTTATTTAAGACAAGGTCGTAGTACCGGACTAGTGAGGAAGGTGAAAACATCAACCATGTGATGACTCCAGTATTTTTGTGTATTAAAATGCATCTACTAATTTTTTTTTTATGTTTTCGGGTATAGACAAGGTCGTGGCACGCGAGAGGGACGAGGAGATTGAACTGATTCTGATCTTTTAATAACTTTCATAGTATTGTAATTTTTTTTTAATGAATTGTGCTCATCTTATAGAGTGAAAAGTCAAAATTAAGTTGTAGTCTTGTTGTTCGTTGTTCGCTGCCACCACAGATTCCTTTTTCTCCCGCACATAATCTCACACTAAAAAGAGAGAGCATAGAGCTTTGACTGGTCCTACTAACACAAAGTAAGGACTTGAGCATGAAGTGGCTAATCAAGAATGCTCTGTTTATTGTTTTTAGTTGAAAGATTTGGATTTTCGGCAGCAAAGACACTTGCCTGTAAGATATATGACAACTAAAGTATAACTACTCAAGCCCTCCACTAAGAGATATTGTCCGCTTTGGCTTGATATGTATCGTCGTCAGCCTCATGGTTTTAAAATGTGTCTATTAGGAAGAGGTTTCCACACCCTTGTAAGGAATGTTTCGTTCCCCTCTCCAACCAATGTGGGATCTCACAATCCACCCCTTTGAGGGCCTAACGTCCTCGCTAACACACCGCCTGGTGTTTGGCTCTGATACCATTTGTAACAGCCAAGCCCAACTTTGTCTGCTTTGGGCCATTACAAATGGTACGAAAGCCAGTCACCAGACGACGCAAAGACTAGTCGGAGTAAGGCTAGACCCTCTCCATAGTAGATGCGTCATAAAACCTTGAGGCTGACGACGATACATAACGGCCCTATAAAACGTTCTATAAAACGACGGAATTCACGCAGTCATCTCTCATCTACCTCAATCGCTCATCCACAATAATCATACTCGAACTCATAAATCATAAATGAAAAGTAATTTTTCAATTTAATCTAATATATAATATTGAAATACATGGTTTTATCACAGTCTTATTCATTTGTGTAAAGCATATTGCAATGAAAATAATGGTATTTATTGAATAGTTGTTGAGAGCCACTTCTTAGTTTTGCGTGGTATCACTGATGTTGTCATGGTGGAAGCGAAAGTGCGGTGACGGGCTCTTAGGTACGCAAAAACACAGCCCAAATTTGCACTCACAAACCTTAGGATTAAAGCAATCTTGGACAGTGTTGCACGTAATATGAATATGACTTCCTTGTATTCCCAATGGTTTGCTTGTCACTGTTCATCAAACAAAGTAATACTCAAATTAATATCAAAATCAATCTAATGACTCAAAAAATTCTATCAACCCAACCCAACCTGTGCGGTTCGAGTTAGGTTATGAACTTATTTGGACTGAATTCAAATAACTGAAAACTTTTATGATTGAGTTGGTTTAAGGGTTCTCCCGAAACTAGATGGATTGACTGAACCAATCTGGTTCGAGTTCAGTTATGAACTTATTTGGACTAGATTCAAATAACTGAAAACTTTTATGAGTGAGGTTGTTTATGGGTTCCCCAAAACTAGATTGAACCAAAACCATCTAAATTGATTGTTAATTTTAAAATATACATTTTTGTGTACAATAAAATTATATATAGGTATTTATTTTATTTCATGATTATTTATTTTCTACTAGATCCGGTAAAAGTGTTTATATATATGTATTTATTTTATTTCATAATTATTTATTTTCTACCAGATCTGGTTAAAGTAATTTTTCAAAACATATGTTGAATTGAGTTCTACTGGTTCGTTCTTTGGTAACCCTAAAACTTATTAGTTTGAATCTTTGTACAATCAAACTTAGGTTTAATTTTAAGATATACATGTTTGCTCACAAAATTGAATTGCAAATGGTAACCAAACGTATGAAAATAAATAAACATATATTTTACAAACTAATTTTTATTTTTATCAAAATAAAAAAAATTGAATAAATAACTCGAACTACCTGAACCAACTATCTATCCCAAAAAATTTATGGTCGAGTTGGGTTGAGTTGGAATCATTATATAACAAGGGTTGTTTATGCTGAAAAATTTATAATGCAAATAATTGGGTTCGGTCTAGAAAATCTCATAATCTGACCTGACCCGACTCAACCCTCAAACACTTATACATTTTTTAATAACTACAAGATACCTGTATTGAAGACGGTGAAGAACAAGATGATTGCACTTGTACATTTTGAGAAATACTCAGGAAGTGACCCCACTATTGGGATTAAATGCAATAAACATGCGAATGCAATGACAGGACCTATCATATCAGTCTTTTTCCCCATGATACTATATTAATGGGCAGCTTAGATGTGTGTCATATACTCTACACACAACCCATACGTACAAGTACAAGCTCATTAGATAGTTCGTACACCGCTGGACCCCTTTTCTTGTCGGACAAGCCTACTCTGGTAGCTCCTTATGCTGGACACCCATTAGAATTAATAACCGCAATGGCAGCATTATCTAAAACATAATAATACTTCATCTGTCTAGTGGTGTATGTGTCCGTACCCTCGTGATGGAATAGGGGTATCCCCCAATGCATGAGCATAATGCATGAAGTCTCGATTAGGGTCGAGAAAAGAACACATTTTTTAAAGGTTACTACTATATCAAGCTACTCTTTCTTTTTAAATAGAAACTAACTGCACACCGGAGACGAGAGTGTGTATGAACTATGGAGCTATAGAGTTCGAGATAGAGTCGAGTCTCGATTTTTGACTCATGATGTCTTTGTCATGTATATGATTCTTTATGATATGTTGTTGTATGAATAATTTGTTGCATTAAATAGCTTCATGTGGAACGAGCATGTCAGTGTATCTTGTATTCGTATGATATACTATGACCCAAAACCTTAAGAGGCACACGAACTAAACAAAAATATCGTTTATTTATTATGAGAATCTAAATACAGGGTCACATCGATCAAGTTCTTTATGATCATCTTCATTATATTGATTAATTGTTTTGAGGCACTTCTTTGATCTCCTTGTTGTCTTCTAAATGAATGTTCTTACTCATCTTGTGAGAGTTAGAGTTGGAGTTGAAGTTGAAGGGATGCTTCTTGCCATGACAAAAGCAGATGTTTAATTTACAATCACAAAACACATTATCCCTACAATCATCTGCAGTCCTGCATGAAATACCTTTAAGATAGTTGCCTTTTGTGCCTAATGGTTTGGTTGTACCTGCATACGTAAATAATTTTCAATCAAATTTGAGCCATCTAGTCACGTATAATCAAAGAGTACTAAATTTTAGCTCGATGTCTAGGTTTCTTAGCATTTGAAGGCTCCGACATTCTCCTGCAACATGCTCACGTTACCTAGTCCTCGGTTCTAAGAGGGAAGACAGTCCCGACATACCAACATGTTTTGTTCTCACTAACATACTGAGAAGTCATCCAACATAATGAAAATTACGCTTAATTTTTTAGGTCATGTGATTGAGCCATTGAAATGAAATTTACACGTTGTTTGTATCTACTAGGAGAGGTGTCGCCTAATACCGTTTATAACACCACATGCATAGGATTCATATAAGGATTCATAATCTGAAGTCGATACTTGATGGCACCGACAGTAATCCTATGCAACCCTAGCGACATGGTCAAGTTACTGACACCTAGTTTCTAAGAGGTGAAGAATATCACCAAAGACTCACATGGGTCATTTCGACATGATTTGATCTCAATCATATGCTTCTTAGGAAATTTTCTAGGAGGATACCCAAAAACAATTGCTTCCTGAAAAACACACTTAATTTAAAAGTTCCTACAGATTGAAACTCTTTATATATATATATATATATATATATATATATATATATTTAATTTATAATGCCTCGCGCCGAAGATTTAGATCAAGATTCGAAATTCAGATTCAACATCTGATGGCCTCGACATTCCACTCTGACAAGATCACATTACTTACTCCTTGTTTCTAAGAGTGAAAACTATCCCCACAGATCAACACGAATCATTTCAACATATTATATCCTCACTCAACATATAATTAATCCATGAAAAACACACATAAAGTTATATATACAATTCGTAATATCTATACATACAATTATTTTATCAACATTTCCCTCAATATTATCATAAAATTTAAATATAGGCTTTTAAAATGAAGAACAACAAAACAGAAGAAGAATAAATGAGATTGAAAGTTACCGAAAGAAGAGACGAGGAACAATATCATCGCAACAACGAAAGCCAAGTTGAGACTAAGTTTGTTTGCTACTATGTTGTATTGTAAAATGGTTTGACGGGGTGAGGTGAGTTTCATTGTTGTCCATCCCATTATGGGACATTCAATTACTTTACTAATATTTGATTTTAGAAATACAACATTAAATGGGATGTTATTTATTTAATACAAGAAGAAATATTATGATTAACAAAATTAACCTACCAGATCACAAAAGGGATGCATGTAATGAATTAGGATCATTTTAATCATTTGAAGAAAAAACAAGATATATCATTTTAATAACTACAACATATTTTAAACCTGTATCGATTATGGCGAAGAACAAGATGATTGTAGCTAGGAAAGCGAACTTGATAGAAATGTTCTTGTCCATGACTTTGGAAGGGATTTTAGAGATTTTTGGGTGATGATAATTTTATGTCTTCAATTTTGTACCCAAAACTTTTATATAATTGAGGAATATTTGCTAAATTAGGTAATATGAAACGGAAATATGGTATGATAACCCAAATGGGAATAACCAAAAAGACTAACCTACAATAATCAACCAATGAATTTTTCAAAATTTGATGGTAATGATCCTATATTTTGGATGTGATTCAAATAGAAATACTTTTGACCTCTAAACAAATATTTCAAACCTTTATTTTTAATGGTAGAATGAATATTGAAAAATACTCCGGAGGTGACCCCATAGTGACCCCACTATTAAGGTCGGAAAATGCACGTATGCAAATATGATTTTGTGTCTTGTGGATTAAAACATCATGTTTTCGCTTTGGCTCTAATTTCATTTATCGGTTGATTTGGATGCATTGTACTTTTCTACACACTCCCCACACGCATGCTCTTTGCTTGGGTTCTAGATGCTCTACTTTATTTTTCTATTGAGGATAAACCTAAACCATAACTCGAGAGATAGTTGTCCATATAATAATGAGGGATGTATAAATTCCCAAGAAGAGAGGAGCATAGATGATCCCCAGACCAACTAGATTCCATAAGGGAATTGAAAGTTGGGTCTACGGTAGATCTCACCTAAACCGTCTCATCATAATATAATAATCGCAATCATAATATAAATAATTATAAGAATAATTTTTAGATTACTCTCTTTCTTGTCCTTCAAAATTGAGCATTTTCTAAACATTGTTACTATATCACACTACTCATCTTTTTAAATATAAACTAACTGCACACACGAGACGAGAGTGTGCATGAACTATGGAGCTATAGAGTTCGAGATAGATTCGAGTCTCGATTTTTGACTCATGATGTCTTTGTCATGTATATGATTCTTTATGGTATGTTGTTATGAATAATTTGTTGCATTAAATAGCTTCATGTGGAACGAGCATGTCAGTGTATCTTGTATTCGTATGATATACTATGACCCGAAACTTTAAGAGGCACACGAACTAAACAAAAATATCGTTTATTTATTATGAGAATCTAAATACAGGGTCACATCGATCAAGTTCTTTATGATCATCTTCATTATTTTGATTAGTTGTTGAGAGGCACTTCTTTGATCTCCTTGTTGTCTTCTAAATGAATGTTCTTACTCATCTTGTGAGACTTGGAGTTGAAGTTGAAGGGATGCTTCTTGCCATGACAGAAGCAGATGTTTAATTTACAATCACAAAAAACATTATCCCTGCAATCATCTGAAGTCCTGCATGAAATACCTTTAAGATAGCTTCCTTTTGTGCCTAATGGTTTGCTTGTACCTGCATACATAAACAATTTCCAATCAAATTTGAGTAATCTAGTCACGTGTTGTAACACCCTAAAAGTGAAGGAAAGCCACCTATGCATGACCCAAAAGATCCCAGGAAAGAAATTATGAGAATTAAGCAAGGAAACGAGACTTAGTAAGTCATTTCTATACCCTAAGGAGTAATCTTAAGGACTTAAGACCTTTGGAGAATGATTGGAATGAAAGCATAAGCGAAAGGGACGAAAATGTCATTTTTCCAATATCAAGGATCTTGCGAGATTTTTAATTCCTTATCTAGAAGGAATTTCAAGATGTTCAAGACCGGAGAAATGACCAACAAGAGATGAAGAATTTTTAGGAAAATTATGGATTTTTTGAGAAAATAATAATAAAATATTCGAAAAGTGGCAAATTACCAAAATACCCTTGAAGTTAAGGATAATTACGGATTTACCATTCTGCTAAAAAATCAGAACCTTCACAGTGCCTTCTGCACAAAATCCTTCGAATGTTGAGTCTCAGCCGTTGGATCACCTCCAAACTTGTATATATTCTAGAAAACTCACGGATTGTCACATCCAACGGCTAGGATTCAAAACCAACGTCGGTGAGGCTCTGATCGGAATAGATATTTCCAACGGATTTTCTAGAAAATCCAACCGACAATTCACGATGATTCTGGAGCTCCCAATGTTGGTTTAAGTTTCCCCTATAAATTCTGTAGTTGGGGCAATCATTTGGAACAAGAATCGAGCAAGGTCGAGCACCTAGCTGTTGGCAATAAGTGTTTAGATTTTGGGTCTCCTACTCTCAGGCTTCTTCCAAATTCGAGAGCAATTCTCCACCATTTCCTTTCAAACTTGTTCCTATAGCTTCTAAACAACATTACCCACAAGTTTTACGAAGGAATAGAGTCCTGAAAGTGCCTAGAAGCCATTCGCCCAATCCAATCTGCCATTAAAAAGCTTCAAGGAAAACTCAAAATTCCAATCCAAGGATATACAAGTATTCTTCGAGCAAGGACGACCCCAATAGGTTTCTGCACCTCCAAGGAATGTTTTCATAGAAGACCGCGAAGAGAAATAACCTCAGGAACGTTCCCAATTGAAGAAAATCCGTTTCGGGCTCAAATTGGAGGTAAGTGTCGAATTCCTATCTACAACCACTTTTTCTTCAAATTAAGGATTCCTTTAGCTTCAGAAAAAAGAAGATGAGTAACTTTGATGAAGGAATAAAGAGCTGAAACGTCAAAGAACAAGATACCCAAGAGATTGTAAATTGGAGGCGTCAGGTAACTTGCAGACCGAGAGTGATTTCTCAAAATTAAGGTCCTACACTCAAAGTCATTCCTCCAAACTAATTCCTTTAAATTAAGGGAACAATAAGGAAGAGGTTTCGTGACGAAATCGAGCCTAAAAAACCCCTAGAATCGGCTACCCAATAAGAAATCCTCTGTTTTTACTCCAGCGAGAAATCATATTTTGGACGAAATTTGGAAGCAAATATCTTAGGCTACAATCCGATGAGAAGGTAAAAAATCAATCCCTAGCTCTTCCTTGTCACACCTTCTTTAAGTTTTATGAAGGAATCGAGGGGACGAACAGTGTGATAGGAGTTGGGGAGGGCGAGTTTACGACGGCGGCGCGAACGGTCGCACGCGCCTTCTCCCTGTCTGGAGGAAGAAGACGATGACGTGGGCGGTTCAGTTGAACTGGCCATGTCAACCCAAAACTCAACCTTCCCTCGGTTTTTCTCAATTTTAACCCCCTTCCAGATGGATTCTCATGAAAAACTCTATGGTTCCAGAAAGTAGACATAATAAGGAGTGTGTGAAAGGAAAGTTGAGGTAAATCGGGTACCGGAAGGTCAAGAACAGAGGTCCTGAATGTCGACAACGAGGTAAGTAGCCACCTTGGATTTTTTTGTTAAGAAATACTTGCAGGAATCGCTTGGATTTTCATATGAACACCAAGTACGAACTAGGATTAGATGAAAGAAAAACTCAAAGAACTGCGAGTTAAGACCTTAAACCTATCAAATTGCTCGGTAATTAGGTAACATTAGAATAACCCACTAGATGAACTCCGCTGCCTATAAAATTTTAATTCTGAGCATATTATAGCATTTTGAGGTTCTAAATGAAGTTTAGTAGTCATTAGATAAGGATAAGTGGGTAAACCAAGAAATGGTGCAAAATGACCATAATGCCCCTAAGGATATCTACCTACAGTTCCTGACCTAGATGACCTCCAAATGCTATGAAACCCTGAAGTAGATCCTATTTTATGATGTTTGATGATTTTGTAAAGTTGAAAGGGATTGGAACACGTTAAGTAGCAAAACCAAGAATTAGGGGTGAAATGGCCAAAATGTCCCTAGGACTCTTATGAGATTTCAAGGTCTATACGTGCTCCGGATGATTGGCTACTTCTTATAAGGTCGATTATGAAGGACATGAAGATAAGTTTGAGGTTTCAAGTTGATTGGAGTAAGTTTGGAACCTAAACCAAGTTAGGATCCAAGAAACACCTAAAGGAAACACCACAAGACTTCAGACTCTTCTAGAACCCTCTAAAGAACTCCCTAAGAATCTATGACCTTCTAGAACAACTTACACTAAGATGGGTTCATATGGTTACAAATACAAGTTACAACTTATGTCTCAAGGAATTAAGGACCTTAGAAACTTACAAGATTAAGAACCAAGAACAAACAACACACAAGCTTTACAACTACCCAAGCAAGAAGAATGCTAGGTACCACTCAAGGACGAGGGATCAAGGTCCCCAAACTCAGAAATAGAAACTCAAGAATGCTAGGTAATACTCTAATCATGTCCAAAGTGACCCATGACCTCCCACCAAGCGGTGCCCAATAATTCCTCTTCTAGGTGGGATGCCTTGCACCATGTTTCCTTTGCAGGATGTCATGCCTCAAGTTTCCCTCACCTATTAGAGATGCCCTGCAGACTTGCAGGATGATGTTCAAGTATGCACCGAGCAAGTGACCTTTATGGTCTATCAAGGGGAGTAGTCTAAGGTCACGGAGGAACAAGAAGAGAGTAAGTTACCTTATCCACGAATCAAGAACCTCCTAAGACCTCCCACGGTACAGCATGTTCATGACTTAGACTACGCTACTTGGAACGCATGAAGCCTTTAGCGTAGGTAAGCAGACTGTATTATAGGGCAAGCCCTTGATGCAGTATTAAGACTACATCGCTTGGAACGTAAGAAGCCTTGGATGTAGGATTTCAGACTATGTCGCTTGGAACGCATGAAGCCTTGGGCATAGGTTAAGCAGACTGTATTATAGGGAAAGTCCTTGATGTAGGGTTTCAGACTATGTCGCTTGGAACGCATGAAGCCTTGGGCATAGGTTAAGCAGACTGTATTATAGGGCAAGCCCTTGATGCAGTTTTAAGACTACATCGCTTGGAACGTAAGAAGCCTTGGATGTAAGTTTTTAGACTATGCCGCTTAGAATGCATGAAACCTTGGGCATAGGTTAAGCAGACCATATCGAAGGGCAAGCCCTAAGATGCGGTAAGACTACGTCGCTTGGAACGCATGAAGCCTTGGACGTAAGTTAAAGCTGTGTCGCTTAGAACGCATGAAGGCTGGGACGCAAGATTCTCAGGTACATGTCTAATGCCGTAAATCCTAGGGGAAGTGTCTTGGAGAACGAATCAATAATAGAACAAGAACCAAGAATACCAAGAACAAGAGAAAGATAAAGGACTAGAACATGGATCAAGATCCTAGTTCTAAGGACAAGAACCAGGAACAAATGACCAAGAACCAAAAACCATAGTGCTAAGGCCCTTAAAGGAAAACCAAGGTTTTAGGGTTTAAGAACCAAGGTCCTCAAGAAAGATCAAGATAAGAACCCTAAGTCAAGAACAAGAATTAAAGGGGCTTAAGTACTTAAAACAAGAACAAGATCAAGAACAAGCAAGAACAAAGAATGTGGTACCCTAGCATATCAAGGACACGATTAAGAGCCTACAAGTAGGCTACTTACTGAGTCTTGTACTCATTCCTTATTCTCCAATTTTTTTCCAGGTAATAAGGAGCTGGTCGAGGTCGGGAGCGGAATCTGGAGCAGGTGCCATAGACTAACCTCACCTGTCGTCTCAACCCTTTTATTTTAAAATGTTTTGCGTCTGGTCCTTATTCTGTCTTTTAACTATTATGTTGTATTTTAAATTACTAATGTGCGCACACTATTTTGGTATAATGTAAATTATGTTTTAAATTTTAATGATTTTATTTCGCAAAAAAATTTACCCGTCTTTTTGAGCCATCGCATCAGCCATGTCCTTACAGAGAGCTTCATTTGTGTAAATGAGTGCAAACAATGGCCAACAATTCCTTGAGTGTACACGTGAATAAAGTGTTGAGTGTTCACGTGATAAAGTGTTGTGAGGTCTTTTGTATTTTCTTAACCTACTTTTGCAGCAAAGTTTTACAAATAGATTCGACCATGAATCCTCTTGAAGAAGTGGAGAATGATACGAATCAAGACATCTCAATCATGGAATGCTTTTAAGGAAATATAAGCTTAAGGAAGATGAGTTTTATTTATCCTAGTTACAAATTTTTTTTTTGGATCTCACTAATGTATTTTATGAATTTTATTCACATTTAGGTTACATTTACGGTAACAACAAGGAAAAAAATAAAAGAGTTAGCGATCTCGTGGGAGCAACCACCCTCGCATCAGAAATCTCGCGATAGACATAAATGCATTTTATGACTTTTTATTTCCTTAATGCATTTTCAGTGAGCGCCAAAGATCTAGTAGAAGTAGAAAATAGGCCAAAGAGACAAAACCGATAGACTTTTGGATCCAGGTTCAACACGGGTGGCCCAACAAGCACTAAATCACTCCCAGCAGCGCACGACCTGAAAAGGACACTCTTCGAGAAATGCATGTGTGACCTGACAAACTAGTCATGCTCTTCTCATGTGCAGCGCACACGCTTCCCACGTCAGTCGCAACTCACACGACTCCTGTGTCAACTCCATCATCATTTGTTTTCTAGTTTTTGGATATATATGTTTATTATCATTTCTTATATGTTTTCGATTTATTTACGAATTTTATTTTTATTATGTAAGTCCATGGGACTGATGAAACATTTAAAATGAATATTTCCACATAAAAAGATCACATCATGCATATGGTATGACTCTATTTTAGTAAAAAAAAATAAGATCATTACATTTTCATAGTGGTTAATTATAGTCCTAAAAGTATGAATGACACAACTCTTAAAATTTCTCATTTTCATAGTGGCTAACTATAGTCCTAAAAGTATGAATGATACAACTCTTAAAATTCCTAGTGGAAGGTTAAGGGTTTCATGTTGAGGCTATATATAACCACTTATGTTGTCTTGTAGACTTGAAAAAGGTAGTAAAAAGATCATTTATGCCTTCTTTTAACTAAGTAATAAGTTTTTTTTTTTTGTAATGCTATGTAGTTTAGGTTGTATGTTTAGTATCATCTAAGCTTGACATGATCGATCTTGCCTGCGGAGTGATTCAAATCTCAAACAAGTATTTTTTTCTCTAAGATATTCAATCAACAAAGTAATTCGTTATCATGAAGCATGATTTAACTTCGATTTGATGACGGAGACGCCTCGTGGAGGGACACTGAAAGAAGGACAATCAAACCAGAAAAGATAGGTGAGTGATGTGTGGTTGGCTGCCACTTTTATGTATTGTAGGATAAGTAGTGTCCCCTTTTTTTTTGCTGACTATGTTATTTCACATGTAGTATGATGATATCAAAGCTAGGTTTCAATCGTGGGACCGGTGAGTTATGGACCCACCACGCTTCTGCTGATATTAATCATTTTGATCTCTAGCTTTCATCATAGATGTTTAGTTCACTTATGGCAAACTTTGAGACAGTATATAAAAAGGTATTAACGGCCCTTCAACTCTTATATCTATCTCCATGACTTGAGACATTCTAACTTTACTTTTGATATTTGTACTACTTTTTCTATATTTGTACTACTTTTTTTTTATTTTTTTTTTTATAGTAGTATGATTGGGTGTCCTTTGCTTTTCTTCGTCGCGAGATAGCTTTCATCTACGCTTTCCGTTATGATGTTCGATGATTTGAGCAGACTGTGAGTCTTACCTAATTAGGGGGCTCTCATCTACAATGAGATGCAACGTGTTGTGTCGCACATGATTGAACATGCATGCATAGGCGGCGTGTGTGATCAAACAAGTTTGAATTCCATATAAGTGATGTTTGAATTCCGAAGGAAAATCCTGCCCAAGGTCCAACAAAGCCACAAAGTCGGGTGAAAAATGTGAATGGGGTTTGAGTACTCCTAAAGGTTTTAAAAAAATAAAAATAAATGACAGTTATGGGATTAAAAACCAATCCCTTTTTAAACCAGAGACTAAATCTAGCACCTTGGACCACTAAGCCAAACTATCCCAACAATTGTGTTTGGACTACTAAGATAGTCGAGCTATCTCAAGACATGAGATTGCATCACGATGCATGGGTCGTGTTGTTGGGAACCGAGATGACCATGAGATGCAATGTTGTTGTGTTACAAATGATTGAACATGCACGCATAGGCGGAGTATGCGGTCAAATAAGTTTTAATTCCTCATTATTCATGTTTGAAACCCTAGGCAAACCCTGCCTAAGGTCCAACAAAGCCACAAAGCCACAAAGCTAGATGAAAAATATGAAAGGGAATTAAGTACTCCTTAAGGTTTGTCATGATCGTGTCAAGATCACAAAGCCGCACATTTGAAAAAGTATGACTTTGACACGATGCACTGGTCGGAGTTGGGCTAGACTCTCTCCATATTAGACGCGTTTTAAAACCACGATGTTAACAACAATAAATAAAAAGTCAAAACAAACAATATGTGTTAGCAGCGGGCACGAGGCTTTACAAAAAATTAAAATAAATGACAGCTGTGGGATTTGAATCCATGCCCTTTTAAACCAGAGTCGAAGTCTAGCACCTTAGACAACTCGGCCAAACTATCCCGACGAATGTGTTTGGACAAATCAAGATGGTCGAGCTATCTCGAGACATGAGATTACAATACGATGCATGGGTTGTGCTGTTGGGAACCGAGATGACGATGAGATGCAACAATGTTGTGTCGCACATGATTGAACATGCACGCATAGACGGCGTGTGTGGTCAAACAAGTTTTAATTCCACATTATGGATGTTTGAATGCGGAAGAAAACTCTGCCTAAGGTATAACAAAGCCATAAAGTCGAGTGAAAAATGTGAATAGAGATTGAGTACTCCTTTAGATTTGTCGTGAGCGTGACAAGATCACGAGACACTGGTTGGAGTTGGGTTAGAGTTGGGTTAGAATCTCTTCATAATAGACGAGTTTTAAAACCATGCCCTTTTAAACTAGAGCCCAACGAGACACTGGTTGGAGTTGGGTTAGAGTCTCTTCATAATAGACGAGTTTTAAAACCATACCCTTTTAAACTAGAGCCCAAATCTATCTGGCATCTTAAACCACTCCCCTTTTAAACTAGAGCCCAACGAGACACTGGTTGGAGTTGGGTTAGAGTCTCTTCATAACAGACGAGTTTTAAAACCATACCCTTTTAAACTAGAGCCCAAATCTATCTGGCATCTGAAACCACTCTCGACTAAACTGTACGACAGATGTGCCTTGACAAACCAAGATAGTCAAGCTATCTCTAGACATGAGATTGCATACGATGCATGGGTCGGACGATGAGATTGAAAAAGTACGATTATGACAGCTGTGGAATTTGAACCCACGCCCTTTCAGACCAGAGCCTAAATTTGGCGCCTTAAACTACTCGGCCAAACTGTCCCAACGAATGTGTCTAGAAAAACCAAGATGATCGAGTATCTCAAGACATGAGATTGCATCATGATACATGGATCGTGTTGTTGGGAACCGAGATAATGATGAGATGCAACATTGTTGTGTCGCACATGATAGAACATGCATGCATAGACGGCGTGTGTGGTCAAACAAGTTTTGATTCCACATAAGTGATGTTTCAACGTTGAAGGCAAACCTTGCCTATGGTATAACAAAGCCACAAAGCCGAGGTGAAAAATGTGAATGGAGATTGTGTACCCCATAAGATTTTTGGCTAGCGTGTCAAGATCACGAAGCCGCACATTTGAAGAAGTATGACCGTTACACGATGCACTGGTCGGAGTAGGGCTAGACTCTCTCTATAGTAGACGCGTTTTAAAATCATGAGGTTTTTATAATATGTGCTAGCAGCGGGCTTGAAGGTTTACAAAAAATGAAAATAAATGACAGCTGTGGGACCACGCCCCTTCAAACCAAAGCCTAAATCTGGCACCTTAGACCACTTGGCCAAACTGTCCCGAGGGATGTGTCTACACAACCAAGATGGTCAAGCTATCTCGAGAAGCTATCTCGAGACTTGAGATTGCATCACGATGCATGGGACGTGTTGTGAGGAACCGAGATGACGATGAGATGCAACGTTGTTGTGTCGTACACAATTGAACATGCATGCATAGGCAGCGTGTATGGTGAAACAAGTTTTGATTCCGCATAAGTGATGTTTGAATGTCGAAGGTAAACCTTGACTAAGGTCCAACAAAGCCCCAAAGCCACAAAGCCAGGTAAAAAATATGAATGTAGATTAAGTACCCCATAAGGTTTTTGGTGAGCGTGTCAAGATTAGAGGCCGCACATTTGAAGAAGTATGACCGTTACACGATGCACTGGTCAAAGTAGGGCGAAACTCTCAATATAGTAGACGCATTTTAAAACCATGAGTTGGACAGCACCCATAGAGTATTTAAAAGAGTTTGGTGAAGTTCCTAATTTAAAATTCTTTTCTTGATGGGAATGTTATTTATTGTTGGTATCAAAGCCATATTTGTCTTTGAGTATGAGTATTCCTGTGAAACCAAAAATTATACCGACCTTCTAGTTGATGGGAATGCTTTTTATTGTTGGTATCAGAGCCAGGTTTCTGGCCTGGGACCTGTGGGTTATGGGCCCACCACGCTTCCGCTGCGCCACTCTGATTTGTTAATTAATATCATTTTGATCCCTAACAGATGCTTTTAAAACCGTGAGACTCACGACGATACGTAACGGGCCAAAGTAGACAATATTTGCTGGCGGTCGACTTGGCTATTACATAACCTAAATCACCATAAGTGAATTCATTCCAAGGAATCTTATGCTTACACTCTTCATTGAGAGCGGTAGTTATCCTTCGAGAAATATACTTTTGAAGTCCTTCAATGAAGCGCATCATCCATAATTAAACGGTACTATCATATCTTGTCATAACCTTAGTTACAATTATATCTTTGTACCATCAGAAGTAGCTAACTTTTCGCATCTTATAATCATAAGAATTTTCTCAAACGTTCAGTATGGATTTCTAGTTTGCCTACGACAAACTTTAAGACAATATATAAAAGGGTATTAATGGCTATTCAACACTTATATCATTCTCCATAACTTGAGATATTCCAATTTCACTTTTTATATTTGTACTTCTCTTTCTATAGTAGTATGGTTGAGTATCCTTTGCTTTTCTTCGTCGGAGATATGCTTCTCCAACCCATCCTTGAGTACTCCTGTGAAACCAAAAGTTACAATTTGAGCAATAGCGTGGTCAAACTTACCTCGAAGACTATAGGCGCTAGCTCCCATCAACATTTTGTTGATTACATTTACGACTAGATGACCGGATAGACCATCTATATTCCACTTCTGTATGAATGTTCCTTCATAGGTGGATTGAGTCATTTGAGTTTTTTCTTCGAACGGAACATCGGGGAAAGAGGGCTTAGGATACCAATTTTTCTTCATCTAGTTTTTTGGACTTTTTCCTCTAATTTAACAATTTTGTTGATGAGGTCTAGTTTTTTTGGGCATCTTTTCTTCTTTGGAGAAATCATTTTTAAAATTTTTGAGGTCATTCTCATATGGTTCATTATGACACTAAAAGTTTAATTACTTAAGGTTCTATCAAAATTGAAAGATTGTTTAGCTTTTCTTCAATCAGAGCAAGTGCCTCTTCTGTTGAGCCGAGACTAATTACTTTGTCTAAAATAGCTGGTATGAATAAAAGAACTTTCCTCAACTTTTGCGAATCTCACGCCATTAATATTTGCAATAGTTTTTTTTTTTTTATTTCTTTTGTTGTCGTCTTTCCTTGATTTTTTCTTCAATCTTCTTAACTTGTCTTGCAATGGTTGAGAGAATCTTGTTTGAGAAGTTATTTTGATGTTGGATATTTAGGATATCCTTCGAGGTTGTAATGCATTTTTAAGGAATTCTTTATCAGTGGACAATTCATTTGTGATAATATCGATCTGGTTGAAGGTAGATGTAGTATCCAATTCGGTTTGAGTTGGAGATCTGGGATTGCCCTCATAATCGACTAAAACTACTTCTTTGTTGTAATCAACCGGCTCTATTTTCATAGACTTTGACATGTTGATTTTTTATGGAGATCTCGAGATTCATGAGGTACTAGATCTCGAGCTTAAGAATCTTTACCTTTGGAAAGAAAATTTAATTTTCATTGAATTTTACTTTTACGCTTTCCATCATCATGTTCGATGACTTGAGCAAACTGTGGGTCTTTCCTGATTGGAAGGCTCACATATTTAAGGATCCAGGTAGAATTCTTAGTAATCTGATCCCATGAAAGGGTTTTGGAAACAGGTTGACGATTTCTCCAGATTTACCTCTATGAGCATAGTAAATCTTTTTGGAGAAGATCTAAGAGTTGTGGGGGAGACATTTGAATGCTTCTGATGAGATGTTAAGGTTCTCTATGTGAACATCAAACATGAGGCCAGAAAGGATATGACGATCCTTTAACGAAAAGTAAATAGTTTTGATATGTCTTTCGACAAATGGTCATTTACAAGATCTGCCAAAAAGGAAAAACACTGAATTTCTCAACTCAATGTCTAGGCTACTAGCAGTTTTAGCCCAGACATCTTCGGTAGGTGATTCTTAAAAGATTCTCCAAGAGTCCGCCTCAATCGGTTTAGCGTCTTCTCCTTCCATCATTGAAGAAGAACACACAATATATGACCTTAATGATCGTTCTTAGATTCACATCCTCAAGGTTTGTAACAACAAACGCCACCGACCACAATTGTCATTTGAAAATGATGATTCCTTCGACACTGTGAGTCATTTGAAAATTTTATATTCCATCATCAAGTTTTTGGCATGATTATTAGATTATGACATGTTTAACAAGATTTGCGTGAGGATTGTGATATGGTTGCAATGGCACGTTACCCCTGTCCTATTAAATGTGACCCTTATTTTCATATTTTTCCAAGCAAGGATTTATGCCTGAGCTAATGATTGATCTTAATCTTAAAATAGATAACATTTTCTATGGTTGATGAAAGAAACAAGAAAGTAAGAGATGGAATAGGTGTACCAATATTGCTCCCCAACCCATGTGTCGAAGGTTGGATCATGCACCCGCTATCAAGAAAGTATGTCGTAAATGGTTTAGCATGTACACGGGAGAGTCTGATGCTCAAGAGAATCAAGATGGATGAATGTTTGAAATGTCCTAATGAGATGATCGACACATGGGTGAGTTCCCAACATATGGTTTGAGCAAACTAAGATGGTCATGCATCATATCATGATGCATGGATCGTGTTGTTGGGAACTGATATGACAATGAGAAGCAACGTTGTTGTGTTGCGCACGATTGAACATGCATGCGCAGACGACGTGTGTGGTCAAACAAAATTGAATTCCACAAAAGTGATGTTTGGTTGTCGAAGGCAAGCAATGCCTAAAGCTAGACTTGTAGCTCAAGGTTATTGTCAGGAGGAAGGTATAGACTATGAAGAAACTTTTGCACCCGTTGCTAGATTATAAGGTATTAGAATCTTACATGAATTTGCTTCTTACAAAAATTTTATATTATATCAAATGAATGTGAAAAGTGCATTCTTAAATGGTTATATTATGGAGGAAGTTTATGTAAAACAACCTCCTGGATTTGAAAATTTTGACTTTCCACGTCATGTCTATAAGTTGAAAAAGGCTCTTTAGGGCTTAAAACAAGCTCCAAGAGCTTGGTACGATAGACTTAGTAATTTTCTTATTGAGAATGATTTCAAAATGGGTGAGCTCGACACTACTCTCTTTATTAAAATTAAAGAAAATGTTATGTTATTAGTGCAAATATATGTGGATGATATTATATTTGGTTCTACTAACCCTTCTTTATGTGAAGAATTTTCCAAATGTATGTATAATGAGTTTGAGATGAGTACGATGGGAGAGCTCAGTTTCTTTCTTGGACTTCAAATCAAACAACTGAAAGATGGTATCTTCTTAAATCAAGAGAAGTACACCAAGGATTTACTCAAAAGGTTAATTGATGTTCGGATGATAACAAACCTACCTTATAAACATGTTAAAATCTAAATATTCAAATATACATTGTTAGGTTATGGAGCCTGATGCTTATTTATAGCTTGGTCAATAGTTATATTTGGTAAAGCTATATTTGGTAAAGCTATATTCGGTAAAGCTATATATGGTAAATAGCTATATATAGTAGATGGTTAAATCTGGTAAAGATATATATAGTAAATTGAACTATATATATATATCCCGTCCGGTAGAGCTTTGAGATGTAACTTTCTATTCTCTCTACTCTCTCTTATTGTACGTACCTGAAGTCATCAATAAAAAAAAATTCTTTTAGCCAGAGTTCTCCTTGCAATTTTCTCTATCCCATTCTTTGTCTTCATCTAGATCGAGTGTGTGCGTTGTTGTGCGATCCTAACAACTGGTATCAGAGCTAGGCAAAATTCACCACGATCTTTGAAGATGGAAAGTTCAAAGATTGGAATTGAGAAGTTCGATGGATCCGATTTCAGTTTCTGGAAGATGCATATTGAAGATTATCTGTACCAGAAAGATCTTCACGAACCTCTATTGGGGGTGAAGCCGGATACCATGACCACAGAACAGTGGAAGCTCAAGGATCGACAAGCCTTAGGGATGATCTGGTTGACGCTATCCAGAAACGTGGCTTTCAACATTATCAAGGAGAAGACAACGTCAGATCTGATGAAGGCGTTGTCGAATATGTACGAAAAATCGTCGGCTATGAACAAGGTGTATTTGATGCGTAGATTGTTCAATCTACAGATGTCTGAAGGTGAACGTGTTGCTGATCATATAAATGAATTCAATATGATCGTAAGTCAACTGAGTTCGGTGGAAATTAATTTCGAAGATGAAATTAAAGTATTGATTTTGATGTCATCCTTACCCGAGTCATGGGATACTGTTGTTGCCGCAATCAGCATTTCCCGAGGATCTGATAAACTGAAGTTTGGTAAAATTCGAGATGTAGTTCTCAGCGAAAGTATTCGCAAACGAGAAACTGGAGATTCATCAGGCAATGCTCTTAGTGTTGATCGAAGGAGAAGAAGTAAACCAAAGGGCCCAAACAAAGGGCGATCAAAATCAAAGAACCGAGAAAAATCTCCAAATAGACCAAACGTAACGTGTTGGAATTGTGGAGAAAAAGGTCACTTTCGGACAGGTTGTACAATACCAAAGAGGAAGCAGAATCACAAATCTGGAGATGATGATGATTCTATAAATTCAGCAGAAGACATTGGAGATGCTCTAATCCTCAGAGCGGACAGTTCGATTGAATCCTGGATTTTGGATTCAGGTGCATCTTTTCATTCATCTCCAAATAAAGGTTGTTCTGGAATTTCAAGTCTGGAAATTTCGAGAAGGTGTATCTTGCCGACAACAAAGATTTGAAAATTAAAGGAAATGGAGATGTCTGCATAAAAACTTCGGTAGGAAATCAGTGGACATTAAATGATGTCAGATATATTCCTGGTCTCAAAAGGAACCTGATCTTTATTGGTCAGTTGGACAGCACAGGTTATGCAACAAAGTTAGGGAAGGGTTCGTGGAAGATTATGAAGGGTGCTACGGTGGTAGAACGTGGCTCAAAATCTGGAACCCTATACACCACTGCAGGGTGTATGAACATAGCTGCTGTTGCTGAAAGTGCTTCAAATTCAAGTCTACGGCACAATAGACTTGAACCTATGAGCGCGAAAGAAATGAAGAGGCTGGCTGCGAAAGAAGTTTTAGAAGGTCTGAAATCTGCTGATGTGGGTCGTTGTGAGAACTACGTTATGAGCAAGCAGAAATGAGTTAGCTTCATATTATTACATACTTGGCTCATTATTGTCGAGATAATGGTATTTAAATATATATATATATATATAATGAAAATAAATTTAAAATGTTTTGAATATTTATTTAAAATAATATATATATATAAATGAAACATGTGGTCTATAATTTTTTAAGATAAATTTAAAAATAAATAAATATTATTTTTCGTGTTTCACGTTATTGGTCCGTATCAATTCCTATTTTTACAACTTCATCCCTATTTAAACTCATCACCTCTTCATATTTTTCAGAACACAACACACACAACATAAAACACAATACACAATGTCCATAGTTTTCTCGATCTAAAATTTTTGTTTAAAAGCCTCATTCTATTTCTCTCATCACCTCTTCATATTTTTCAGAACACAGCAAACAACATAGAACACAATACACAATTTTCATAGTTTTCTTGATCTAAATTTTTTGTTTAAAAGCCTCATTTTATTTTGTTTAAAAGCCTCACTTTATTTCTCTCATCACCTCTTCATATTTTTCACAACACAACACACACAACATAGAACACAATACACAATTTCTATAGTTTTCTCGATCTAAAATTTTTGTTTAAAAGATTCCATTGTTGCTCTCTCAAAAGCTTCCAATTCTATTTCTTGTTTATCTTATTCTTGAGAGAGATGTCTATTGTATTGTGAGAAAATTGTAAATTTATTACTTCAGAGAGACGTGTGGTGTTGCTCTCTCCAAAAGCTTCCAATTCTATTTCTCTCATCACCTCTTCATATTTTTCAGAACACAACACACACAACATAGAATACAATACACAATTTCCATAGTTTTCTAGATCTAAATTTTTTTTGTTTAAAAGCCTCCATTGTTGCTCTCTCCAAAGCTTCCAATTCTATTTCTTGTGTATCTTATTTTTTAGAGAGATTGAGAGAGATGCTTCCAATTCTATTTCTCTCATCACCTCTTCATATTTTTCAGAACACAACACACACAACATAAAACACAATACACAATTTCCATAGTTTTATCGATCTAAAATTTTTGTTTAGAAGCCTCCATTGTTGCTCTCTCCAAAGCTTCCAATTCTATTTCTCTCATCACCTCTTCATATTTTTCAAAACACAATACACAATTTCCATAGTTTTCTCGATCTAAAATTTTTGTTTAAAAGCCTCATTCTATTTCTCTCATCACCTCTTCATATTTTTCAGAACACAACACATACAACATAGAACACAATACACAATTTTCCATAGTTTTTTGGATCTAAAATTTTTGTTTAAAAGCCTCTATTGTTGGTCTCTCCAAAGCTTCCAATTTTAAACTTATTTATCTTATTCTTGAGAGATATAGAGAGATGTCTATTGTATTGCGAGAAAATTGTAAATCTATTACTTCAAAGAGTTGTGGTGTGTTTCGATCTAAAACTTTTGTTTAAAAGCCTCCATTGTTGCTCTCTCCAAAGCTTCCAATTCTATTTCTTGTTTATCTTATTCTTGAGAGAGATCTATGTATTGTGAGAAAATTGTAAATCTCTTACTTTAGAGAGTTGTGGTGTGTTTCTATAAGATTTCAGACAGTTGTACCGGTTTGATCTTGAGTCGTGGAAACGATTGAGTTTGCTCTTGAACTCTTAAAAAGAACGGTATACCGGTTTGATCCTGAGTTGTGGAAAGGATTGAGTTTGTTCTTGCACTCATAAAAGGAGCGGTGTAGCGGTTTGGCTCGGGCTCTGATCCGAGGAAAGAGTCAGAAAGTTTTATTCAAATTCCCAAGAGGCACTTGGGTAGTGGAGTATGTCGAGTTTGACCCAAACACTATAAAACTAAGGTGTTATATTTTCTAACCCTTTTCCTATTTAAATTCCTTTTTCTATTTAAATTCTAAATTATTGTTAATTTTTATGGCATGGTATCAAGTTTTATTGTTATTAAAAAAAAAAAAAAAAAAAATTATTGTTGAAACCCTGTTCACCCCTTCTAGGGTTGTCATATCGATCCAACAAGCTCTCCATACAAACTAAATTAAACAGAGGAATTTGCATCTCAATCATGTAAAATTGATGGAATGAGAAAAGAGAATAAGGAAATAGAAAGTTATCCTGTTTTGTTGTCGTTCTGGAAGTTCCCTTCCCTTGAGCTCTCACGTCCACCTCTTTGCCCTAATCAATCCTTGTTGGTCTCCTTTTCCTTCTGCTGTCAATAGTTGCTGGATTAGGATTTTCTTCTTCTTCTCTGGTTTCACAGCAGCGAACGCTGCTGCTGTCTAATCCGATTTCTCTCCCCAAGTGTGGCCCCTCCGCTGCTGCTGTCTAATCCGATTTCTCTCACCCAAGTGTGGCCCCTCCCTATTTTAGGTATCCTTTTCCTTTTATAATGCTTGTTTCTTCTAATTTAGGGCTGAGAAAGGATAAAATTGTCCACCTACGATGTTTCTAATTTGGTAGCCAATGATCCACATGGACTGCTGATGTGGATTAAAATTTCCAGGTCATCCCCGAAAAGTTTACTTTCCGGATTGCTTCAGCATCAAGGTCTGCAATTTATTTCCAGATTTGCTGATTGCTTCAGCATCAAGGTCTGCAATTTATTTCTAGATTTGCAAGCAGTGTTGTTTCCAGATTTGCTATAGCATCATGGTTTCAGCATAAATGTTCTAGAATTTTACCAAATAGCTCAATTAAGCGTACAATTAAGCTCGATTTATGGAAATTAATCTTCTTTTCATATTAAACCACAATTTGATATTTCATGTATACTAATTAGAATAAATGGAGCAATTAATGAGAAAATGGTGAGTATAAGTGCAAAATTAACTGTAAAAAGACTTGATATAACTCTACTTTTGGAGAGTTATCAAAAAACGAAAAAAAAAAAAAAAAAAAAAAAAAAAAGAAACAAGGTTGAAAATTACCAAAATAAGAGACGAGGAGCAATATCATGGCAATAATGAAAGCAAAGTTGAGACTAAGTTTGTTTGCAATTATGTTGTATTGTAAATGGTTTGATGGGATGAGGTTCGTTTCATTGTTTCGTTCCCCTCTCCAACCGATGTGAGATCCTACAGTTACATTTTTATTATACTTCGAAGTTTAGTTTTCATTTGGTTATTGGTTCGAATATTTTACATTTTACTCCTAATTGTCACTTATGCTCAGTTTGGTCTTTAGCATTATCTTTTGGTTAATTAATTTAAAATAATTATGATGCTCATCCATTTTGTATCATATCGAAGAGATTCCTAGGTTCGGGCAGAAGAAGCAATGTCACTCGATCACTATCAAACTGACTGCAATCTTTTTTGTCCGTGAGGATCCCAATCCAAACAGAGCGCCTTCTACTTCTAATAGGTCATGAACTAGATCAGAATCATTCTAATCGAGTCCATAAGAAGTGTTCCCATTTTATTCATCGGGTCCGGATAGAGACCAAAGGTCTTGAACGATCGATCCAGCAGAACAACTCAAAAAATAAAAAAGTATCGTTAATTTCTTCATAAATTTTTTTAAAAATTTATTTAATTCTTTTAAATATTTATAGATATTAACCTTTTACAAACCAAAACATCGTAATTAGTAAAAATTCATGGATGAAAATGTAAATTATGTGTAACGTCTTTAATATTAAGGTATGCAATATACATATTATGAGAGTTTTCAAATGTTTTCATGAAACCTTGGAGCCTTTATAGAAATATTTCAAATATTTACTTGACAATAAAATTTAAATTAATAGTTATGAATCATGTTTTTAACAGAAAAAATGTTAGGACTAAAATGACTATTTAAAAAAACACCATAAGTGACCCTATTGTTAGGATAAAAAAATACACACATGTAAGTCTTTCAATGTCTAATGGGACCTAAAATCATATTCTGGTTTTAGGCTTATTTAAGACAAGGTCGTAGTACCGGACTAGTGAGGAAGGTGAAAACATCAACCATGTGATGACTCCAGTATTTTTGTGTATTAAAATGCATCTACTAAATTTTTTTTTATGTTTTCGGGTATAGACAAGGTCGTGGCACGCGAGAGGGACGAGGAGATTGAACTGATTCTGATCTTTTAATAACTTTCATAGTATTGTAATTTTTTTTTTAATGAATTGTGCTCATCTTATAGAGTGAAAAGTCAAAAGTAAGTTGTAGTCTTGTTGTTCGTTGTTCGCTGCCACCACAGATTCCTTTTTCTCCCGCACATAATCTCACACTAAAAAGAGAGAGCATAGAGCTTTGACTGGTCCTACTAACACAAAGTAAGGACTTGAGCATGAAGTGGCTAATCAAGAATGCTCTGTTTATTGTTTTTAGTTGAAAGATTTGGATTTTCGGCAGCAAAGACACTTGCCTGTAAGATATATGACAACTAAAGTATAACTACTCAAGCCCTCCACTAAGAGATATTGTCCGCTTTGGCTTGATATGTATCGTCGTCAGCCTCATGGTTTTAAAATGTGTCTATTAGGAAGAGGTTTCCACACCCTTGTAAGGAATGTTTCGTTCCCCTCTCCAACCAATGTGGGATCTCACAATCCACCCCTTTGAGGGCCTAACGTCCTCGCTAACACACCGCCTGGTGTTTGGCTCTGATACCATTTGTAACAGCCAAGCCCAACTTTGTCTGCTTTGGGCCATTACAAATGGTACGAAAGCCAGTCACCAGACGACGCAAAGACTAGTCGGAGTAAGGCTAGACCCTCTCCATAGTAGATGCGTCATAAAACCTTGAGGCTGACGACGATACATAACGGCCCTATAAAACGTTCTATAAAACGACGGAATTCACGCAGTCATCTCTCATCTACCTCAATCGCTCATCCACAATAATCATACTCGAACTCATAAATCATAAATGAAAAGTAATTTTTCAATTTAATCTAATATATAATATTGAAATACATGGTTTTATCACAGTCTTATTCATTTGTCTTATTCATTTGTGTAAAGCATATTGCAATGAAAATAATGGTATTTATTGAATAGTTGTTGAGAGCCACTTCTTAGTTTTGCGTGGTATCACTGATGTTGTCATGGTGGAAGCGGAAGTGCGGCGACGGGCTCTTAGGTACGCAAAAACACAGCCCAAATTTGCACTCACAAACCTTAGGATTAAAGCAATCTTGGACAGTGTTGCACGTAATATGAGTATGACTTCCTTGTATTCCCAATGGTTTGCTTGTCACTGTTCATCAAACAAAGTAATACTCAAATTAATATCAAAATCAATCTAATGACTCAAAAAATTCTATCAACCCAACCCAACCTGTGCGGTTCGAGTTAGGTTATGAACTTATTTGGACTGAATTCAAATAACTGAAAACTTTTATGATTGAGTTGGTTTAAGGGTTCTCCCGAAACTAGATGGATTGACTGAACCAATCTGGTTCGAGTTCAGTTATGAACTTATTTGGACTAGATTCAAATAACTGAAAACTTTTATGAGTGAGGTTGTTTATGGGTTCCCCAAAACTAGATTGAACCAAAACCATCTAAATTGATTGTTAATTTTAAAATATACATTTTTGTGTACAATAAAATTATATATACGTATTTATTTTATTTCATGATTATTTATTTTCTACTAGATCCGGTAAAAGTGTTTATATATATGTATTTATTTTATTTCATAATTATTTATTTTCTACCAGATCTGGTTAAAGTAATTTTTCAAAACATATGTTGAATTGAGTTCTACTGATTCGTTCTTTGGTAACCCTAAAACTTATTAGTTTGAATCTTTGTACAATCAAACTTAGGTTTAATTTTAAGATATACATGTTTGCTCACAAAATTGAATTGCAAATGGTAACCAAACGTATGAAAATAAATAAACATATATTTTACAAACTAATTTTTATTTTTATCAAAATAAAAAAAATTGAATAAATAACTCGAACTACCTGAACCAACTATCTATCCCAAAAAATTTATGGTCGAGTTGGGTTGAGTTGGAATCATTATATAACAAGGGTTGTTTATGCTGAAAAATTTATAATGCAAATAATTGGGTTCGGTCTAGAAAATCTCATAATCTGACCTGACCCGACTCAACCCTCAAACACTTATACATTTTTTAATAACTACAAGATACCTGTATTGAAGACGGTGAAGAACAAGATGATTACACTTGTACATTTTTAGAAATACTCAGGAAGTGACCCCACTATTGGGATTAAATGCAATAAACATGCGAATGCAATGACAGGACCTATCATATCAGTCTTTTTCCCCATGATACTATATTAATGGGCAGCTTAGATGTGTGTCATATACTCTACACACAACCCATACGTACAAGTACAAGCTCATTAGATAGTTCGTACACCGCTGGACCCCTTTTCTTGTCGGACAAGCCTACTCTGGTAGCTCCTTATGCTGGACACCCATTAGAATTAATAACCGCAATGGCAGCATTATCTAAAACATAATAATACTTCATCTGTCTAGTGGTGTATGTGTCCGTACCCTCGTGATGGAATAGGGGTATCCCCCAATGCATGAGCATAATGCATGAAGTCTCGATTAGGGTCGAGAAAAGAACACATTTTTTAAAGGTTACTACTATATCAAGCTACTCTTTCTTTTTAAATAGAAACTAACTGCACACCGGAGACGAGAGTGTGTATGAACTATGGAGCTATAGAGTTCGAGATAGAGTCGAGTCTCGATTTTTGACTCATGATGTCTTTGTCATGTATATGATTCTTTATGATATGTTGTTGTATGAATAATTTGTTGCATTAAATAGCTTCATGTGGAACGCTTAATTTTTTAGGTCATGTGATTGAGCCATTGAAATGAAATTTACACGTTGTTTGTATCTACTAGGAGAGGTGTCGCCTAATACCGTTTATAACACCACATGCATAGGATTCATATAAGGATTCATAATCTGAAGTCGATACTTGATGGCACCGACAGTAATCCTATGCAACCCTAGCGACATGGTCAAGTTACTGACACCTAGTTTCTAAGAGGTGAAGAATATCACCAAAGACTCACATGGGTCATTTCGACATGATTTGATCTCAATCATATGCTTCTTAGGAAATTTTCTAGGAGGATACCCAAAAACAATTGCTTCCTGAAAAACACACTTAATTTTAAAGTTCCTACACATTGAAACTCTTTATATATATATATATATATATATATATATATATATATATATATATATATATATATATATATATATATATATATATTTAATTTATAATGCCTCGCGCCGAAGATTTAGATCAAGATTCGAAATTCAGATTCAACATCTGATGGCCTCGACATTCCACTCTGACAAGATCACATTACTTACTCCTTGTTTCTAAGAGTGAAAACTATCCCCACAGATCAACACGAATCATTTCAACATATTATATCCTCACTCAACATATAATTAATCCATGAAAAACACACATAAAGTTATATATACAATTCGTAATATCTATACATACAATTATTTTATCAACATTTCCCTCAATATTATCATAAAATTTAAATATAGGCTTTTAAAATGAAGAACAACAAAACAGAAGAAGAATAAATGAGATTGAAAGTTACCGAAAGAAGAGACGAGGAACAATATCATCGCAACAACGAAAGCCAAGTTGAGACTAAGTTTGTTTGCTACTATGTTGTATTGTAAAATGGTTTGACGGGGTGAGGTGAGTTTCATTGTTGTCCATCCCATTATGGGACATTCAATTACTTTACTAATATTTGATTTTAGAAATACAACATTAAATGGGATGTTATTTATTTAATACAAGAAGAAATATTATGATTAACAAAATTAACCTACCAGATCACAAAAGGGATGCATGTAATGAATTAGGATCATTTTAATCATTTGAAGAAAAAACAAGATATATCATTTTAATAACTACAACATATTTTAAACCTGTATCGATTATGGCGAAGAACAAGATGATTGTAGCTAGGAAAGCGAACTTGATAGAAATGTTCTTGTCCATGACTTTGGAAGGGATTTTAGAGATTTTTGGGTGATGATAATTTTATGTCTTCAATTTTGTACCCAAAACTTTTATATAATTGAGGAATATTTGCTAAATTAGGTAATATGAAACGGAAATATGGTATGATAACCCAAATGGGAATAACGAAAAAGACTAACCTACAATAATCAACCAATGAATTTTTCAAAATTTGATGGTAATGATCCTATATTTTGGATGTGATTCAAATAGAAATACTTTTGACCTCTAAACAAATATTTCAAACCTTTATTTTTAATGGTAGAATGAATATTGAAAAATACTCCGGAGGTGACCCCATAGTGACCCCACTATTAAGGTCGGAAAATGCACGTATGCAAATATGATTTTGTGTCTTGTGGATTAAAACATCATGTTTTCGCTTTGGCTCTAATTTCATTTATCGGTTGATTTGGATGCATTGTACTTTTCTACACACTCCCCACACGCATGCTCTTTGCTTGGGTTCTAGATGCTCTACTTTATTTTTCTATTGAGGATAAACCTAAACCATAACTCGAGAGATAGTTGTCCATATAATAATGAGGGATGTATAAATTCCCAAGAAGAGAGGAGCATAGATGATCCCCAGACCAACTAGATTCCATAAGGGAATTGAAAGTTGGGTCTACGGTAGATCTCACCTAAACCGTCTCATCATAATATAATAATCGCAATCATAATATAAATAATTATAAGAATAATTTTTAGATTACTCTCTTTCTTGTCCTTCAAAATTGAGCATTTTCTAAACATTGTTACTATATCACACTACTCATCTTTTTAAATATAAACTAACTGCACACACGAGACGAGAGTGTGCATGAACTATGGAGCTATAGAGTTCGAGATAGATTCGAGTCTCGATTTTTGACTCATGATGTCTTTGTCATGTATATGATTCTTTATGGTATGTTGTTATGAATAATTTGTTGCATTAAATAGCTTCATGTGGAACGAGCATGTCAGTGTATCTTGTATTCGTATGATATACTATGACCCGAAACTTTAAGAGGCACACGAACTAAACAAAAATATCGTTTATTTATTATGAGAATCTAAATACAGGGTCACATCGATCAAGTTCTTTATGATCATCTTCATTATTTTGATTAGTTGTTGAGAGGCACTTCTTTGATCTCCTTGTTGTCTTCTAAATGAATGTTCTTACTCATCTTGTGAGACTTGGAGTTGAAGTTGAAGGGATGCTTCTTGCCATGACAGAAGCAGATGTTTAATTTACAATCACAAAAAACATTATCCCTGCAATCATCTGAAGTCCTGCATGAAATACCTTTAAGATAGCTTCCTTTTGTGCCTAATGGTTTGCTTGTACCTGCATACATAAACAATTTCCAATCAAATTTGAGTAATCTAGTCACGTGTTGTAACACCCTAAAAGTGAAGGAAAGCCACCTATGCATGACCCAAAAGATCCCAGGAAAGAAATTATGAGAATTAAGCAAGGAAACGAGACTTAGTAAGTCATTTCTATACCCTAAGGAGTAATCTTAAGGACTTAAGACCTTTGGAGAATGATTGGAATGAAAGCATAAGCGAAAGGGACGAAAATGTCATTTTTCCAATATCAAGGATCTTGCGAGATTTTTAATTCCTTATCTAGAAGGAATTTCAAGATGTTCAAGACCGGAGAAATGACCAACAAGAGATGAAGAATTTTTAGGAAAATTATGGATTTTTTGAGAAAATAATAATAAAATATTCGAAAAGTGGCAAATTACCAAAATACCCTTGAAGTTAAGGATAATTACGGATTTACCATTCTGCTAAAAAATCAGAACCTTCACAGTGCCTTCTGCACAAAATCCTTCGAATGTTGAGTCTCAGCCGTTGGATCACCTCCAAACTTGTATATATTCTAGAAAACTCACGGATTGTCACATCCAACGGCTAGGATTCAAAACCAACGTCGGTGAGGCTCTGATCGGAATAGATATTTCCAACGGATTTTCTAGAAAATCCAACCGACAATTCACGATGATTCTGGAGCTCCCAATGTTGGTTTAAGTTTCCCCTATAAATTCTGTAGTTGGGGCAATCATTTGGAACAAGAATCGAGCAAGGTCGAGCACCTAGCTGTTGGCAATAAGTGTTTAGATTTTGGGTCTCCTACTCTCAGGCTTCTTCCAAATTCGAGAGCAATTCTCCACCATTTCCTTTCAAACTTGTTCCTATAGCTTCTAAACAACATTACCCACAAGTTTTACGAAGGAATAGAGTCCTGAAAGTGCCTAGAAGCCATTCGCCCAATCCAATCTGCCATTAAAAAGCTTCAAGGAAAACTCAAAATTCCAATCCAAGGATATACAAGTATTCTTCGAGCAAGGACGACCCCAATAGGTTTCTGCACCTCCAAGGAATGTTTTCATAGAAGACCGCGAAGAGAAATAACCTCAGGAACGTTCCCAATTGAAGAAAATCCGTTTCGGGCTCAAATTGGAGGTAAGTGTCGAATTCCTATCTACAACCACTTTTTCTTCAAATTAAGGATTCCTTTAGCTTCAGAAAAAAGAAGATGAGTAACTTTGATGAAGGAATAAAGAGCTGAAACGTCAAAGAACAAGATACCCAAGAGATTGTAAATTGGAGGCGTCAGGTAACTTGCAGACCGAGAGTGATTTCTCAAAATTAAGGTCCTACACTCAAAGTCATTCCTCCAAACTAATTCCTTTAAATTAAGGGAACAATAAGGAAGAGGTTTCGTGACGAAATCGAGCCTAAAAAACCCCTAGAATCGGCTACCCAATAAGAAATCCTCTGTTTTTACTCCAGCGAGAAATCATATTTTGGACGAAATTTGGAAGCAAATATCTTAGGCTACAATCCGATGAGAAGGTAAAAAATCAATCCCTAGCTCTTCCTTGTCACACCTTCTTTAAGTTTTATGAAGGAATCGAGGGGACGAACAGTGTGATAGGAGTTGGGGAGGGCGAGTTTACGACGGCGGCGCGAACGGTCGCACGCGCCTTCTCCCTGTCTGGAGGAAGAAGACGATGACGTGGGCGGTTCAGTTGAACTGGCCATGTCAACCCAAAACTCAACCTTCCCTCGGTTTTTCTCAATTTTAACCCCCTTCCAGATGGATTCTCATGAAAAACTCTATGGTTCCAGAAAGTAGACATAATAAGGAGTGTGTGAAAGGAAAGTTGAGGTAAATCGGGTACCGGAAGGTCAAGAACAGAGGTCCTGAATGTCGACAACGAGGTAAGTAGCCACCTTGGATTTTTTTGTTAAGAAATACTTGCAGGAATCGCTTGGATTTTCATATGAACACCAAGTACGAACTAGGATTAGATGAAAGAAAAACTCAAAGAACCGCGAGTTAAGACCTTAAACCTATCAAATTGCTCGGTAATTAGGTAACATTAGAATAACCCACTAGATGAACTCCGCTGCCTATAAAATTTTAATTCTGAGCATATTATAGCATTTTGAGGTTCTAAATGAAGTTTAGTAGTCATTAGATAAGGATAAGTGGGTAAACCAAGAAATGGTGCAAAATGACCATAATGCCCCTAAGGATATCTACCTACAGTTCCTGACCTAGATGACCTCCAAATGCTATGAAACCCTGAAGTAGATCCTATTTTATGATGTTTGATGATTTTGTAAAGTTGAAAGGGATTGGAACACGTTAAGTAGCAAAACCAAGAATTAGGGGTGAAATGGCCAAAATGTCCCTAGGACTCTTATGAGATTTCAAGGTCTATACGTGCTCCGGATGATTTGCTACTTCTTATAAGGTCGATTATGAAGGACATGAAGATAAGTTTGAGGTTTCAAGTTGATTGGAGTAAGTTTGGAACCTCAACCAAGTTAGGATCCAAGAAACACCTAAAGGAAACACCACAAGACTTCAGACTCTTCTAGAACCCTCTAAAGAACTCCCTAAGAATCTATGACCTTCTAGAACAACTTACACTAAGATGGGTTCATATGGTTACAAATACAAGTTACAACTTATGTCTCAAGGAATTAAGGACCTTAGAAACTTACAAGATTAAGAACCAAGAACAAACAACACACAAGCTTTACAACTACCCAAGCAAGAAGAATGCTAGGTACCACTCAAGGACGAGGGATCAAGGTCCCCAAACTCAGAAACAGAAACTCAAGAATGCTAGGTAATACTCTAATCATGTCCAAAGTGACCCATGACCTCCCACCAAGCGGTGCCCAATAATTCCTCTTCTAGGTGGGATGCCTTGCACCATGTTTCCTTTGCAGGATGTCATGCCTCAAGTTTCCCTCACCTATTAGAGATGCACTGCAGACTTGCAGGATGATGTTCAAGTATTCCCCGAGCAAGTGACCTTTATGGTCTATCAAGGGGAGTAGTCTAAGGTCACGGAGGAACAAGAAGAGAGTAAGTTACCTTATCCACGAATCAAGAACCTCCTAAGACCTCCCACGGTACAGCATGTTCGTGACTTAGACTACGCTACTTGGAACGCATGAAGCCTTTAGTGTAGTAAGCAGACTGTATTATAGGGCAAGCCCTTGATGCAGTATTAAGACTACATCGCTTGAAACGTAAGAAGCCTTGGATGTAGGATTTCAGACTATGTCGCTTGGAACGCATGAAGCCTTGGGCATAGGTTAAGCAGACTGTATTATAGGGAAAGTCCTTGATGTAGGTTTCAGACTATGTCGCTTGGAACGCATGAAGCCTTGGGCATAGGTTAAGCAGACTGTATTATAGGGAAAGTCCTTGATGTAGGTTTTCAGACTATGTCGCTTGGAACGCATGAAGCCTTGGGCATAGGTTAAGCAGACTGTATTATAGGGCAAGCCCTTGATGCAGTTTTAAGACTACATCGCTTGGAACGTAAGAAGCCTAGGATGTAAGTTTTTAGACTATGCCGCTTAGAATGCATGAAACCTTGGGCATAGGTTAAGCAGACCATATCGAAGGGAAAGCCCTAAGATGCGGTAAGACTACGTCGCTTGGAACGCATGAAGCCTTGGACATAAGTTAAAGCTGTGTCGCTTAGAACGCATGAAGCCTTGGAAGCAAGATTCTCAGGTACATGTCTAGTGCCGTAAATCCTAGGGGAAGTGTCTTGGAGAACGAATCAATAATGGAACAAGAACCAAGAATACCAAGAACAAGAGAAAGATAAAGGACTAGAACATGGATCAAGATCCTAGTTCTAAGGACAAGAACCAGGAACAAATGACCAAGAACCAAAAACCATAGTGCTAAGGCCCTTAAAGGAAAACCAAGGTTTTAGGGTTTAAGAACCAAGGTCCTCAAGAAAGATCAAGATAAGAACCCTAAGTCAAGAACAAGAATTAAAGGGGCTTAAGTACTTAAAACAAGAACAAGATCAAGAACAAGCAAGAACAAAGAATGTGGTACCCTAGCATATCAAGGACACGATTAAGAGCCTACAAGTAGGCTACTTACTGAGTCTTGTACTCATTCCTTATTCTCCAATTTTTTTCCAGGTAATAAGGAGCTGGTCGAGGTCGGGAGCGGAATCTGGAGCAGGTGCCATAGACTAACCTCACCTGTCGTCTCAACCCTTTTATTTTAAAATGTTTTGCGTCTGGTCCTTATTCTGTCTTTTAACTATTATGTTGTATTTTAAATTACTAATGTGCGCACACTATTTTGGTATAATGTAAATTATGTTTTAAATTTTAATGATTTTATTTCGCAAAAAAATTTACCCGTCTTTTTGAGCCATCGCATCAGCCATGTCCTTACAGAGAGCTTCATTTGTGTAAATGAGTGTACACGTGAATAAAGTGTTGAGTGTTCACGTGATAAAGTGTTGTGAGGTCTTTTGTATTTTCTTAACCTACTTTTGCAGCAAAGTTTTACAAATAGATTCGACCATGAATCCTCTTGAAGAAGTGGAGAATGATACGAATCAAGACATCTCAATCATGGAATGCTTTTAAGGAAATATAAGCTTAAGGAAGATGAGTTTTATTTATCCTAGTTACAAATTTTTTTTTGTGGATCTCACTAATGTATTTTATGAATTTTATTCACATTTAGGTTACATTTACGGTAACAACAAGGAAAAAAATAAAAGAGTTAGCGATCTCGTGGGAGCAACCACCCTCGCATCAGAAATCTCGCGATAGACATAAATGCATTTTATGACTTTTTATTTCCTTAATACATTTTCAGTGAGCGCCAAAGATCTAGTAGAAGTAGAAAATAGGCCAAAGAGACAAAACCGATAGACTTTTGGATCCAGGTTCAACACGGGTGGCCCAACAAGCACTAAATCACTCCCAGCAGCGCACGACCTGAAAAGGACACTCTTCGAGAAATGCATGTGTGACCTGACAAACTAGTCATGCTCTTCTCATGTGCAGCGCACACGCTTCCCACGTTAGTCGCAACTCACACGACTCGTGTGTCAACTCCATCATCATTTGTTTTCTAGTTTTTGGATATATATGTTTATTATCATTTCTTATATGTTTTCGATTTATTTACGAATTTTATTTTTATTATGTAAGTCCATGGGACTGATGAAACATTTAAAATGAATATTTCCACATAAAAAGATCACATCATGCATATGGTACGACTCTATTTTAGTAAAAAAAATAAGATCGTTACATTTTCATAGTGGTTAATTATAGTCCTAAAAGTATGAATGACACAACTCTTAAAATTTCTCATTTTCATAGTGGCTAACTATAGTCCTAAAAGTATGAATGATACAACTCTTAAAATTCCTAGTGGAAGGTTAAGGGTTTCATGTTGAGGCTATATATAATCACTTATGTTGTCTTGTAGACTTGAAAAAGGTAGTAAAAAGATCATTTATGCCTTCTTTTAACTAAGTAATAAGTTTTTTTTTTGTAATGCTATGTAGTTTAGGTTGTATGTTTAGTATCATCTACGCTTGACATGATCGATCTTGCCTGCGGAGTGATTCAAATCTCAAACAAGTATTTTTTTTCTCTAAGATATTCAATCAACAAAGTAATTCGTTATCATGAAGCATGATTTAACTTCGATTTGATGACGGAGACGCCTCGTGGAGGGACACTGAAAGAAGGACAATCAAACCAAAAAAGATAGGTGAGTGATGTGTGGTTGGCTGCCACTTTTATGTATTGTAGGATCAGTAGTGTCCCTTATTTTTGCTGACTATGTTATTTCACATGTAGTATGATGATATCAAAGCTAGGTTTCAATCGTGGGACCTGTGAGTTATGGGCCCACCACGCTTCTGCTGATATTAATCATTTTGATCTCTAGCTTTCATCATAGATGTTTAGTTCACTTATGGCAAACTTTGAGACAGTATATAAAAAGGTATTAACGGCCCTTCAACTCTTATATCTATCTCCATGACTTGAGACATTCTAACTTTACTTTTGATATTTGTACTACTTTTTCTATATTTGTACTACTTTTTTTTTTTTTTTTTTTTTATAGTAGTATGATTGGGTGTCCTTTGCTTTTCTTCGTCGCGAGATAGCTTTCATCTACGCTTTCCGTTATGATGTTCGATGATTTGAGCAGACTGTGAGTCTTACCTAATTAGGGGGCTCTCATCTACAATGAGATGCAACGTGTTGTGTCGCACATGATTGAACATGCATGCATAGGTGGCGTGTGTGATCAAACAAGTTTGAATTCCACATAAGTGATGTTTGAATTCCGAAGGAAAATCCTGCCCAAGGTCCAACAAAGCCACAAAGTCGGGTGAAAAATGTGAATGGGGATTGAGTACTCCTAAAGGTTTTAAAAAAATAAAAATAAATGACAGTTATGGGATTAAAAACCAATCCCTTTTTAAACCAGAGACTAAATCTAGCACCTTGGACCACTAAGCCAAACTATCCCAACAATTGTGTTTGGACTACTAAGATAGTCGAGCTATCTCAAGACATGAGATTGCATCACGATGCATGGGTCGTGTTGTTGGGAACCGAGATGACCATGAGATGCAATGTTGTTGTGTTACAAATGATTGAACATGCACGCATAGGCGGAGTATGCGGTCAAATAAGTTTTAATTCCTCATTATTCATGTTTGAAACCCTAGGCAAACCCTGCCTAAGGTCCAACAAAGCCACAAAGCCACAAAGCTAGATGAAAAATATGAAAGGGAATTAAGTACTCCTTAAGGTTTGTCATGATCGTGTCAAGATCACAAAGCCGCACATTTGAAAAAGTATGACTTTGACACGATGCACTGGTCGGAGTTGGGCTAGACTCTCTCCATATTAGACGCGTTTTAAAACCACGATGTTAACAACGATAAATAAAAAGTCAAAACAAACAATATGTGTTAGCAGCGGGCACGAGGCTTTACAAAAAATTAAAATAAATGACAGCTGTGGGATTTGAATCCATGCCCTTTTAAACTAGAGTCGAAGTCTAGCACCTTAGACAACTCGGCCAAACTATCCCGACGAAAGTGTTTGGACAAATCAAGATGGTCGAGCTATCTCCAGACATGAGATTACAATACGATGCATGGGTTGTGCTGTTGGGAACCGAGATGATGATGAGATGCAACAATGTTGTGTCGCACATGATTGAACATGCACGCATAGACGGCGTGTGTGGTCAAACAAGTTTTAATTCCACATTATGGATGTTTGAATGCGGAAGAAAACTCTGCCTAAGTTTTAACAAAGCCATAAAGTCGAGTGAAAAATGTGAATAGAGATTGAGTACTCCTTTAGATTTGTCGTGAGCGTGACAAGATCACGAGACACTGGTTGGAGTTGGGTTAGAGTTGGGTTAGAATCTCTTCATAATAGACGAGTTTTAAAACCATGCCCTTTTAAACTAGAACCCAACGAGACACTGGTTGGAGTTGGGTTAGAGTTGGGTTAGAATCTCTTCATAATAGACGAGTTTTAAAACCATACCCTTTTAAACTAGAGCCCAAATCTATCTGGCATCTTAAACCACTCTCGACTAAACTGTACGACAGATGTGCCTTGACAAACCAAGATAGTCAAGCTATCTCTAGACATGAGATTGCAATACGATGCATGGGTCGGACGATGAGATTGAAAAAGTATGATTATGACAGCTGTGGAATTTGAACCCACGCCCTTTCAGACCAGAGCCTAAATTTGGCGCCTTAAACCACTCGGCCAAACTGTCCCAACAAATGTGTCTAGAAAAACCAAGATGATCGAGTATCTCAAGACATGAGATTGCATCAAGATACATGGATCGTGTTGTTGGGAACCGAGATAATGATGAGATGCAACATTGTTGTGTCGCACATGATAGAACATGCATGCATAGGCGGCGTGTGTGGTCAAACAAGTTTTGATTCCACATAAGTGATGTTTCAACGTTGAAGGCAAACCTTGCCTATGGTATAACAAAGCCACAAAGCCGAGGTGAAAAATGTGAATGGAGATTGTGTACCCCATAAGATTTTTGGCTAGCGTGTCAAGATCACGAAGCCGCACATTTGAAGAAGTATGACCGTTACACGATGCACTGGTCGGAGTAGGGCTAGACTCTCTCTATAGTAGACGCGTTTTAAAATCATGAGGTTTTTATAATATGTGCTAGCAGCGGGCTTGAAGGTTTACAAAAAATGAAAATAAATGACAGCTGTGGGACCACGCCCCTTCAAACCAAAGCCTAAATCTGGCACCTTAGACCACTTGGCCAAACTGTCCTGAGGGATGTGTCTACACAACCAAGATGGTCAAGCTATCTCGAGAAGCTATCTCGAGACTTGAGATTGCATCACGATGCATGGGACGTGTTGTGAGGAACCGAGATGACGATGAGATGCAACGTTGTTGTGTCGTACACAATTGAACATGCATGCATAGGCATCGTGTATGGTGAAACAAGTTTTGATTCCACATAAGTGATGTTTGAATGTCGAAGGTAAACCTTGCCTAAGGTCCAACAAAGCCAACAAAGCCACAAAGCCAGGTAAAAAATATGAATGTAGATTAAGTACCCCATAAGGTTTTTGGTGAGCGTGTCAAGATTAGAGGCCGCACATTTGAAGAAGTATGACCGTACTGGTCAAAGTACGGCGAAACTCTCAATATAGTAGACGCATTTTAAAACCATGAGTTGGACAGCACCCATAGAGTATTTAAAAGAGTTTGGTGAAGTTCCTAATTTAAAATTCTTTTCTTGATGGGAATGTTATTTATTGTTGGTATCAAAGCCATATTTGTCTTTGAGTATGAGTATTCCTGTGAAACCAAAAATTATACCGACCTTGTAGTTGATGGGAATGCTATTTATTGTTGGTATCAGAGCCAGGTTTCTGCCCTGGGACCTGTGGGTTATGGGCCCACCACGCTTCCGCTGCGCCACTCTGATTTGTTAATTAATATCATTTTGATCCCTAACAGATGCTTTTAAAACCGTGAGACTCACGACGATACGTAACGGGCCAAAGTAGACAATATTTGCTGGCGGTCGACTTGGCTATTACATAACCTAAATCACCATAAGTGAATTCATTCCAAGGAATCTTATGCTTACACTCTTCATTGAGAGTGGTAGTTATCCTTCGAGAAATATACTTTTGAAGTCCTTCAATGAAGCGCATCATCCATAATTAAAGGGTACTATCATATCTTGTCATAACCTTAGTTACAATTATATCTTTGTACCATCAGAAGTAGCTAACTTTTTGCATCTTATAATCATAAGAATTTTCTCAAACGTTCAGTATGGATTTCCAGTTTGCCTACGACAAACTTTAAGACAATATATAAAAGGGTATTAATGGCTATTCAACACTTATATCATTCTCCATAACTTGAGATATTCCAATTTCACTTTTTATATTTGTACTTCTCTTTCTATAGTAGTATGGTTGAGTATCCTTTGCTTTTCTTCGTCGGAGATATGCTTCTCCAACCCATCCTTGAGTACTCCTGTGAAACCAAAAGTTACAATTTGAGCAATAGCGTGGTCAAACTTACCTCGAAGACTATAGGCGCTAGCTCGCATCAACATTTTGTTGATTACATTTACGACTAGATGACCGGATAGACCATCTATATTCCACTTCTGTATGAATGTTCCTTCATAGGTGGATTGAGTCATTTGAGTTTTTTCTTCGAACGGAACATCGGGGAAAGAGGGCTTAGGATACCAATTTTTCTTCATCTAGTTTTTTGGACTTTGTCCTCTAATTTAACAATTTTGTTGATGAGGTCTAGTTTTTTTGGGCATCTTTTCTTCTTTGGAGAAATCATTTTTAAAATTTTTGAGGTCGTTCTCATATGGTTCATTATGACACTAAAAGTTTAATTACTTAAGGTTCTATCAAAATTGAAAGATTGTTTAGCTTTTCTTCAATCAGAGCAAGTGCCTCTTCTGTTGAGCCGAGACTAATTACTTTGTCTAAAATAGCTGGTATGAATAAAAGAACTTTCCTCAACTTTTGCGAATCTCACGCCATTAATATTTGCAATAGTTTTTTTTTTTTTATTTCTTTTGTTGTCGTCTTTCCTTGATTTTTTCTTCAATCTTCTAAACTTGTCTTGCAATGGTTGAGAGAATCTTGTTTGAGAAGTTATTTTGATGTTGGATATTTAGGATATCCTTCGAGGTTGTAATGCATTTTTAAGGAATTCTTTATCAGTGGACAATTCATTTGTGATAATATCGATCTGGTTGAAGGTAGATGTAGTATCCAATTCGGTTTGAGTTGGAGATCTGGGATTGCCCTCATAATCGACTAAAACTACTTCTTTGTTGTAATCAACCGGCTCTATTTTCATAGACTTTGACATGTTGATTTTTTATGGAGATCTCGAGATTCATGAGGTACTAGATCTCGAGCTTAAGAATCTTTACCTTTGGAAAGAAAATTTAATTTTCATTGAATTTTACTTTTACGCTTTCCATCATCATGTTCGATGACTTGAGCAAACTGTGGGTCTTTCCTGATTGGAAGGCTCACATATTTAAGGATCCAAGTAGAATTCTTAGTAATCTGATCCCATGAAAGGGTTTTGGAAACAGGTTGACGATTTCTCCAGATTTACCTCTATGAGCATAGTAAATCTTTTTGGAGAAGATCTAAGAGTTGTGGGGGAGACATTTGAATGCTTCTGATGAGATGTTAAGGTTCTCTATGTGAACATCAAACATGAGGCCAGAAAGGATATGTCGATCCTTTAACGAAAAGTAAATAGTTTTGATATGTCTTTCGACAAATGGTCATTTACAAGATCTGCCACAAAGGAAAAACACTGAATTTCTCAACTCAATGTCTAGGCTACTAGCAGTTTTAGCCCAGACATCTTCGGTAGGTGATTCTTAAAAGATTCTCCAAGAGTCCGCCTCAATCGGTTTAGCGTCTTCTCCTTCCATCATTGAAGAAGAACACACAATATATGACCTTAATGATCGTTCTTAGATTCACATCCTCAAGGTTTGTAACAACAAACGCCACCGACCACAATTGTCATTTGAAAATGATGATTCCTTCGACACTGTGAGTCATTTGAAAATTTTATATTTCCATCATCAAGTTTTTGGCATGATTATTAGATTATGACATGTTTAACAAGATTTGCGTGAGGATTGTGATATGGTTGCAATGGCAGGTTACCCCTGTCCTATTAAATGTGACCCTTATTTTCATATTTTTCCAAGCCAGGATTTATGCCTGAGCTAATGATTGATCTTAATCTTAAAATAGATAACATTTTCTATGGTTGATGAAAGAAACAAGAAAGTAAGAGATGGAATAGGTGTACCAATATTGCTCCCCAACCCATGTGTCGAAGGTTGGATCATGCACCCGCTATCAAGAAAGTATGTCGTAAATGGTTTAGCATGTACACGGGAGAGTCTGATGCTCAAGAGAATCCAGATGGATGAATGTTTGAAATGTCCTAATGAGATGATCGACACATGGGTGAGTTCCCAACATATGGTTTGAGCAAACTAAGATGGTCATGCATCATATCATGATGCATGGATCGTGTTGTTGGGAACTGATATGACAATGAGAAGCAACGTTGTTGTGTTGCGCACGATTGAACATGCATGCGCAGGCGACGTGTGTGGTCAAACAAAATTGAATTCCACAAAAGTGATGTTTGGTTGTCGAAGGCAAGCAATGCCTAAAGCTAGACTTGTAGCTCAAGGTTATTGTCAGGAGGAAGGTATAGACTATGAAGAAACTTTTGCACCCGTTGCTAGATTATAAGGTATTAGAATCTTACATGAATTTGCTTCTTACAAAAATTTTATATTATATCAAATGAATGTGAAAAGTGCATTCTTAAATGGTTATATTATGGAGGAAGTTTATGTAAAACAACCTCCTGGATTTGAAAATTTTGACTTTCCACGTCATGTCTATAAGTTGAAAAAGGCTCTTTAGGGCTTAAAACAAGCTCCAAGAGCTTGGTACGATAGACTTAGTAATTTTCTTATTGAGAATGATTTCAAAATGGGTGAGCTCGACACTACTCTCTTTATTAAAATTAAAGAAAATGTTATGTTATTAGTGCAAATATATGTGGATGATATTATATTTGGTTCTACTAACCCTTCTTTATGTGAAGAATTTTCCAAATGTATGTATAATGAGTTTGAGATGAGTACGATGGGAGAGCTCAGTTTCTTTCTTGGACTTCAAATCAAACAACTGAAAGATGGTATCTTCTTAAATCAAGAGAAGTACATCAAGGATTTACTCAAAAGGTTAATTGATGTTCGGATGATAACAAACCTACCTTATAAACATGTTAAAATCTAAATATTCAAATATACATTGTTAGGTTATGGAGCCTGATGCTTATTTATAGCTTGGTCAATAGTTATATTTGGTAAAGCTATATTTGGTAAAGCTATATTCGGTAAAGCTATATATGGTAAATAGCTATATATAGTAGATGGTTAAATCGGGTAAAACTATATATAGTAAATAGCTATATATAGTAGATGGTTAAATCTGGTAAAGATATATATAGTAAATTGAACTATATATATATATCCCGTCCGGTAGAGCTTTGAGATGTAACTTTCTATTCTCTCTACTCTCTCTTATTGTACATACCTGAAGTCATCAATAAAAAAAATTCTTTTAGCCAGAGTTCTCCTTGCAATTTTCTCTATCCCATTCTTTGTCTTCATCTAGATCGAGTGTGTGCGTTGTTGTGCGATCCTAACAACTGGTATCAGAGCTAGGCAAAATTCACCACGATCTTTGAAGATGGAAAGTTCAAAGATTGGAATTGAGAAGTTCGATGGATCCGATTTCAGTTTCTGGAAGATGCATATTGAAGATTATCTATACCAGAAAGATCTTCACGAACCTCTATTGGGGGTGAAGCCGGATACCATGACCACAGAACAGTGGAAGCTCAAGGATCGACAAGCCTTAGGGATGATCTGGTTGACGCTATCCAGAAACGTGGCTTTCAACATTATCAAGGAGAAGACAACGTCAGATCTGATGAAGGCGCTGTCGAATATGTACGAAAAATCGTCGGCTATGAATAAGGTGTATTTGATGCGTAGATTGTTCAATCTACAGATGTCTGAAGGTGAACGTGTTGCTGATCATATAAATGAATTCAATATGATCGTAAGTCAACTGAGTTCGGTGGAAATTAATTTCGAAGATGAAATTAAAGTATTGATTTTGATGTCATCCTTACCCGAGTCATGGGATACTGTTGTTGCCGCAATCAGCATTTCCCGAGGATCTGATAAACTGAAGTTTGGTAAAATTCGAGATGTAGTTCTCAGCGAAAGTATTCGCAAACGAGAAACTGGAGATTCATCAGGCAATGCTCTTAGTGTTGATCGAAGGGGAAGAAGTAAACCAAAGGGCCCAAACAAAGGGCGATCAAAATCAAAGAACCGAGAAAAATCTCCAAATAGACCAAACGTAACGTGTTGGAATTGTGGAGAAAAAGGTCACTTTCGGACAGGTTGTACAATACCAAAGAGGAAGCAGAATCACAAATCTGGAGATGATGATGATTCTATAAATTCAGCAGAAGACATTGGAGATGCTCTAATCCTCAGAGCGGACAGTTCCATTGAATCCTGGATTTTTGATTCAGGTGCATCTTTTCATTCATTTGTTCTGGAATTTCAAGTCTGGAAATTTCGAGAAGGTGTATCTTGCCGACAACAAAGATTTGAAGATTAAAGGAAATGGAGATGTCTGCATAAAAACTTCGGTAGGAAATCAGTGGACATTAAATGATGTCAGATATATTCCTGGTCTCAAAAGGAACCTGATCTCTATTGGTCAGTTGGACAGCACAGGTTATGCAACAAAGTTAGGGAAGGGTTCGTGGAAGATTATGAAGGGTGCTACGGTGGTAGAACGTGGCTCAAAATCTGGAACCCTATACACCACTGCAGGGTGTATGAACATAGCTGCTGTTGCTGAGAGTGCTTCAAATTCAAGTCTACGGCACAATAGACTTGAACCTATGAGCGCGAAAGAAATGAAGAGGCTGGCTGCGAAAGAAGTTTTAGAAGGTCTGAAATCTGCTGATGTGGGTCGTTGTGAGAACTACGTTATGAGCAAGCAGAAATGAGTTAGCTTCATATTATTACATACTTGGCTCATTATTGTCGAGATAATGGTATTTATATATATATATATATATATATATAATGAAAATAAATTTAAAATGTTTTGAATATTTATTTAAAATAATATATATATATATATAAATGAAACATGTGGTCTATAATTTTTTAAGATAAATTTAAAAATAAATAAATATTATTTTTCGTGTTTCACGTTGGTCCGTATCAATTCCTATTTTTACAACTTCATCCCTATTTAAACTCATCACCTCTTCATATTTTTCAGAACACAACACACACAACATAAAACACAATACACAATGTCCATAGTTTTCTCGATGTAAAATTTTTGTTTAAAAGCCTCATTCTATTTCTCTCATCACCTCTTCATATTTTTCAGAACACAGCAAACAACATAGAACACAATACACAATTTTCATAGTTTTCTTGATCTAAATTTTTTGTTTAAAAGCCTCATTTTATTTCTCTCATCACCTCTTCATATTTTTCACAACACGACACACACAACATAGAACACAATACACAATTTCTATAGTTTTCTCGATCTAAAATTTTTGTTTAAAAGACTCCATTGTTGCTCTCTCAAAAGCTTCCAATTCTATTTCTTGTTTATCTTATTCTTGAGAGAGATGTCTATTGTATTGTGAGAAAATTGTAAATTTATTACTTTAGAGAGACGTGTGGTGTTGCTCTCTCCAAAGCTTCCAATTCTATTTCTCTCATCACCTCTTCATATTTTTCAGAACACAACACACACAACATAGAATACAATACACAATTTCCATAGTTTTCTAGATCTAAATTTTTTTGTTTAAAAGTCTCCATTGTTGCTCTCTCCAAAGCTTCCAATTCTATTTCTTGTGTATCTTATTTTCTAGAGAGATTGAGAGATGCTTCCAATTCTATTTCTCTCATCACCTCTTCATATTTTTCAGAACACAACACACACAACATAAAACACAATACACAATTTCCATAGTTTTATCGATCTAAAATTTTTGTTTAGAAGCCTCCATTGTTGCTCTCTCCAAAGCTTCCAATTCTATTTCTCTCATCACCTCTTCATATTTTTCAAAACACAATACACAATTTCCATAGTTTTCTCGATCTAAAATTTTTGTTTAAAAGCCTCATTCTATTTCTCTCATCACCTCTTCATATTTTTCAGAACACAACACATACAACATAGAACACAATACACAATTTTCCATAGTTTTCTGGATCTAAAATTTTTGTTTAAAAGCCTCTATTGTTGGTCTCTCCAAAGCTTCCAATTTTAAACTTATTTATCTTATTCTTGAGAGATAGAGAGATGTCTATTGTATTGCGAGAAAATTGTAAATCTATTACTTCAAAGAGTTGTGGTGTGTTTCGATCTAAAATTTTTGTTTAAAAGCCTCCATTGTTGCTCTCTCCAAAGCTTCCAATTCTATTTCTTGTTTATCTTATTCTTGAGAGAGATCTATGTATTGTGAGAAAATTGTAAATCTCTTACTTCAGAGAGTTGTGGTGTGTTTCTATAAGATTTCAGACAGTTGTACCGGTTTGATCTTGAGTCGTGGAAACGATTGAGTTTGCTCTTGAACTCGTAAAAAGAACGGTATACCGGTTTGATCCTAAATTGTGGAAAGGATTGAGTTTGTTCTTGCACTCGTAAAAGGAGCGGTGTAGCGGTTCGGCTCGGGCTCTGATCCGAGGAAAGAGTCAGAAAGTTTTATTCAAATTCCCAAGAGGCGCTTGGGTAGTGGAGTATGTCGAGTTTGACCCAAACACTATAAAACTAAGGTGTTATATTTTCTAACCCTTTTCCTATTTAAATTCCTTTTTCTATTTAAATTCTAAAATTGATGGAATGAGAAAAGAGAATAAGGAAATAGAAAGTTATCCTGTTTTGTTGTCGTTCTGGAAGTTCCCTTCCCTTGAGCTCTCACGTCCACCTCTTTGCCCTAATCAATCCTTGTTGGTCTCCTTTTCCTTCCGCTGTCAATAGTTGCTGGATTAGGATTTTCTTCTTCTTCTCTGGTTTCACAGCAGCGAACGCTGCTGCTGTCTAATCCGATTTCTCTCCCCAAGTGTGGCCCCTCCGCTGCTGCTGTCTAATCCGATTTCTCTCCCCCAAGTGTGGCCCCTCCCTATTTTAGGTATCCTTTTCCTTTTATAATGCTTGTTTCTTCTAATTTAGGGCTGAGAAAGGATAAAATTGTCCACCTACGATGTTTCTAATTTGGTAGCCAATGATCCACATGGACTGCTGATGTGGATTAAAATTTCCAGGTCATCCCCGAAAAGTTTACTTTCCGGATTGCTTCAGCATCAAGGTCTGCAATTTATTTCCAGATTTGCTGATTGCTTCAGCATCAAGGTCTGCAATTTATTTCTAGATTTGCAAGCAGTGTTGTTTCCAGATTTGCTATAGCATCATGGTTTCAGCATAAATGTTCTAGAATTTTACCAAATAGCTCAATTAAGCGTACAATTAAGCTCGATTTATGGAAATTAATCTTCTTTTCATATTAAACCACAATTGGATATTTCATGTATACTAATTAGAATAAATGGAGCAATTAATGAGAAAATGGTGAGTATAAGTGCAAAATTAACTGTAAAAAGACTTGATATAACTCTACTTTTGGAGAGTTATCAAAAAACGAAAAAAAAAAAAAAAAAAAAAAAAGAAGAAAAAGAAACAAGGTTGAAAATTACCAAAATAAGAGACGAGGAGCAATATCATGGCAATAAATGTTTTCATGAAACCTTGGAGCCTTTATAGAAATATTTCAAATATTTACTTGACAATAAAATTTAAATTAATAGTTATGAATCATGTTTTTAACAGAAAAAATGTTAGGACTAGAATGACTATTTAAAAAAACACCATAAGTGACCCTATTGTTAAAATAAAAAAATACACACATGTAAGTCTTTCAATGTCTAATGGGACCTAAAATCATATTCTGGTTTTAGGCTTATTTAGGACAAGGTCGTAGTACCGGACTAGTGAGGAAGGTGAAAACATCAACCATGTGATGACTCCAGTATTTTTGTGTATTAAAATGCATCTACTAAATTTTTTTTTATGTTTTCGGGTATAGACAAGGTCGTGGCACGCGAGAGGGACAAGGAGATTGAACTGATTCTGATCTTTTAATAACTTTCATAGTATTGTAATTTTTTGTTTAATGAATTGTGCTCATCTTATAGAGTGAAAAGTCAAAATTAAGTTGTAGTCTTGTTGTTCGTTGTTCGCTGCCACCACAGATTCCTTTCTCTCCCGCACATAATCCCACACTAAAAGAGAGAGCATAGAGCTTTGACTGGTCCTACTAACACAAAGTAAAGACTTGATCATGAAGTGGCTAATCAAGAATGCTCTGTTTATTGTTTTTAGTTGAAAGATTTGGATTTTCGGCAGCAAAGACATTTGCCTGTAAGATATATGACAACTAAAGTATAACTACTCAAGCCCTCCACTAAGAGATATTGTCCGCTTTGGCTTGCTATGTATCGTCGTCAGCCTCATGGTTTTAAAATGTGTCTATTAGGAAGAGGTTTCCACACCCTTGTAAGGAATGTTTCGTTCCCCTCTCCAACCAATGTGGGATCTCACAATCCACCCCTTTGAGGGCCTAACGTCCTCGCTAACACACCGCCCGGTGTTTGGCTCTGATACCATTTGTAACAGCCAAGCCCAACTTTGTCTGCTTTGGGCCATTACAAATGGTACGAAAGCCAGTCACCAGACGACGCAGAGACTAGTCGGAGTAAGGCTAGACCCTCTCCATAGTAGATGCGTCATAAAACCTTGAGGCTGACGACGATACATAACGGCCCTATAAAACGTTCTATAAAACGACGGAATTCACGCAGTCATCTCTCATCTACCTCAATCGCTCATCCACAATAATCATACTCGAACTCATAAATCATAAATGAAAAGTAATTTTTCAATTTAATCTAATATATAATATTGAAATACATGGTTTTATCACAGTCTTATTCATTTGTGTAAAGCATATTGCAATGAAAATAATGGTATTTATTGAATAGTTGTTGAGAGCCACTTCTTAGTTTTGAGTGGTATCACTGATGTTGTCATGGTGGAAGCTGAAGTGCGGCGACGGGCTCTTAGGTACGCAAAAACACAGCCCAAATTTGCACTCACAAACCTTAGGATTAAAGCAATCTTGGACAGTGTTGCACGTAATATGAATATGACTTCCTTGTATTCCCAATGGTTTGCTTGTCACTGTTCATCAAACAAAGTTAACTCAAATTAATATCAAAATCAATCTAATGACTCAAAAAATTCGATCAACCCAACCCAACCTGTGCGGTTCGAGTTAGGTTATGAACTTATTTGGACTGAATTCAAATAACTGAAAACTTTTATGATTGAGTTGGTTTAAGGGTTCTCCCGAAACTAGATGGATTGACTGAACCAATCTGGTTTGAGTTCAGTTATGAACTTATTTGGACTAGATTCAAATAACTGAAAACTTTTATGAGTGAGGTTGTTTATGGGTTCCCCAAAACTAGATTGAACCAAAACCATCTAAATTGATTGTTAATTTTAAAATATACATTTTTGTGTACAATAAAATTATATATACGTATTTATTTTATTTCATGATTATTTATTTTCTACTAGATCCGGTAAAAGTGTTTATATATATGTATTTTTATTTTATTTCATAATTATTTATTTTCTACCAGATCTGGTTAAAGTAATTTTTCAAAATATATGTTGAATTGAGTTCTACTGGTTCGTTCTTTGGTAACCCTAAAACTTATTAGTTTGAATCTTTGTACAATCAAACTTACGTTTAATTTTAAGATATACATGTTTGCTCATAAAATTGAATTGCAAATGGTAACCAAACGTATGAAAATAAATAAACATATATTTTACAAACTTTTATTTTATCAAAATAAAAAAAAATTGAATAAATAACTCGAACTACCTGAACCAACTATCTATCCCAAAAAATTTATGGTCGAGTTGGGTTGAGTTGGATTCATTATATAACAAGGGTTGTTTATGCTGAAAATTTTATAATGCAAATAATTGGGTTCGGTCTAGAAAATCTCATAATCTGACCTGACCCGACTCAACCCTCAAACACTTATACATTTTTTAATAACTACAAGATACCTGTATTGAAGACGGTGAAGAACAAGATGATTGCACTTGTACATTTTTGGGGGCTGATAATTCTACCCAAACTCTTATATAATTGAGAAATGTCTTACCTTAACTTGAAATAGAGGTAACACGTGGCTTGAGTATTTTGAGAAATACTCAGGAAATGACCCCGCTATTGGGATTAAATGCAATAAACATGCGAATGCAATGACGGGACCTATCATATCAGTCTTTTTTCCCACGATACTATATTAATGGGCAACTTAGATGTGTGTCATATACTCTACACACAGCCCATACGTGCAAGTACAAGCTCATTAGATAGTTCGTACACCAGTGGACCCCTTTTCTTGTCGGACAAGCCTACTCTGGTAGCTTCTTATGCTGGACACCCATTAGAATTAATAACCGCAATGGCAGCATTATCTAAAACATAATAATACTTCATCTGTCTAGTGGTGTATGTGTCCGTACCCTCGTGATGGAATAGGGGTATCCCCCAATGCATGAGCATAATGCATGAAGTCTCGATTAGGGTCGAGAAATGCACACATGCAAATATGAGTTCGTGTCTAGTGGCATAAAACATCATGTCTTGGCTTTGGCTCTAATTTCATTTTTTTGGTGGATTTGGATGCATTGTACTTTTCTACACACCGCCCACACACATGCTCCCCGCTTGGGTTCTAGATGCTCTATTTTATTTTTTTCTATTGAGGAACCTAAACCAAAGCTTGAGAGATAGTCATAAATATAATAATGAGGGATGTATATGCTCTCTATAAGAGAGGAGCAAAGATGTTCCCCAAACCGACTAGATTCCATAAGGGAATTGAATGTTATGTCCACGATAGATCTCACCTGAACCGTCTCATCATAATATAATAATTATAATCGTAATCATAATATAAATCATTATGACAATAATTTTTAGATAACTCTCTTTTTCTCTCTTTCTCTCTTTCTTGTCCTTCTAAATTGAGCATTTTTTAAAGGTTACTACTATATCAAGCTACTCTTTCTTTTTAAATAGAAACTAACTACACACCGGAGACGAGAGTGTGTATGAACTATGGAGCTATAGAGTTCGAGATAGAGTCGAGTCTCGATTTTTGACTCATGATGTCTTTGTCATGTATATGATTCTTTATGATATGTTGTTATATGAATAATTTGTTGCATTAAATAGCTTCATGTGGAACGAGCATGTTAGTGTATCTTGTATTCGTATGATATACTATGACCCGATACCTTAAGAGGCACACGAACTAAACAAAAATATCATTTATTTATTATGAGAATCTAAATACAGGGTCACATCGATCAAGTTCTTTATGATCATCTTCATTATATTGATTAGTTGTTTTGAGGCACTTCTTTGATCTCCTTGTTGTCTTCTAAATGAATGTTCTTACTCATCTTGTGAGACTTGGAGTTGATGTTGAAGGGATGCTTCTTGCCATGACAAAAGCAGATGTTTAATTTACAATCACAAAACACATTATCCCTACAATCATCTGCAGTCCTGCATGAAATACCTTTAAGATAGTTGCCTTTTGTGCCTAATGGTTTGGTTGTACCTGCATAAGTAAATAATTTTCAATCAAATTTGAGCCATCTAGTCACGTATAATCAAAGAGTACTAAATTTCAGCTCGATGTCTAGGATTCTTAGCATTTGAAGGCTCCGACATTCTCCTGCAACATGCTCACGTTACCTAGTCCTCGGTTCTAAGAGGGAAGACAGTCCCGACATACCAACATGTTTTGTTCTCACTAACATACTGAGAAGTCATCCAACATAATGAAAATTACGCTTAATTTTTTAGGTCATGTGATTGAGCCATTGAAATGAAATTTACACGTTGTTTGTATCTACTAGGAGAGGTGTCGCCTAATACCGTTTATAACACCACATGCATAGGATTCATATAAGGATTCATAATCTGAAGTTGATACTTGATGGCACCGACATTAATCCTATGCAACCCTAGCGACATGGTCAAGTTACTGACACCTAGTTTCTAAGAGGTGAAGCATATCACCAAAGACTCACATGGGTCATTTCGACATGATTTGATCTCAATCATATGCTTCTTAGGAAATTTTCTAGGAGGATACCCAAAAACAATTGCTTCCTGAAAAACACACTTAATTTTAAAGTTTCTACAGATTGAAACTCTTTATATATATATATATATATATATATATATATATATATATATATATATATATATATATATATATGTATATATATATTTAATTTATAATGCCTCGCGCCGAAGATTTAGATCAAGATTCGAAATTCAGATTCAACATCTGATGGCCTCGACATTCCACTCTGACAAGATCACATTACTTACTCCTTGTTTCTAAGAGTGAAAACTATCCCCACAGATCAACACGAATCATTTCAACATATTATATCCTCACTCAACATATAATTAATCCATGAAAAACACACATAAAGTTATATATACAATTCGTAATATCTATACATTCAATTATTTTATCAACATTTCCCTCAATATTATCATAAAATTTAAATATAGGCTTTTAAAATGAAGAACAACAAAACAGAAGAAAAATAAATGAGATTGAAAGTTACCGAAAGAAGAGACGAGGAACAATATCATCGCAACAACGAAAGCCAAGTTGAGACTAAGTTTGTTTGCTACTATGTTGTATTGTAAAATGGTTTGACGGGGTGAGGTGAGTTTCATTGTTGTCCATCCCATTATGGGACATTCAATTACTTTACTAATATTTGATTTTAGAAATACAACATTAAATGGGATGTTATTTATTTAATACAAGAAGAAATATTATGATTAACAAAATTAACCTACCAGATCACAAAAGGGATGCATGTAATGAATTAGGATCATTTTAATCATTTGAAGAAAAAACAAGATATATCATTTTAATAACTACAACATATTTTAAACCTGTATCGATTATGGCGAAGAACAAGATGATTGTAGCTAGGAAAGCGAACTTGATAGAAATGTTCTTGTCCATGACTTTGGAAGGGATTTTAGAGATTTTTGGGTGATGATAATTTTGTGTCTTCAATTTTGTACCCAAAACTTTTATATAATTGAGGAATATTTGCTAAATTAGGTAATATGAAACCGAAATATGGTATGATAACCCAAATGGGAATAACTAAAAAGACTAACCTACAATAATCAACCAATGAATTTTTCAAAATTTGATGGTAATGATCCTATATTTTGGATGTGATTCAAATAGAAATACTTTTGACCTCTAAACAAATATTTCAAACCTTTATTTTTAATGGTAGAATGAATATTGAAAAATACTCCGGAGGTGACCCCATAGTGACTCTTGTAAAACGAAATTAAAAGAGAGAAAAATATAATAAATGTTGGATTTAGCACAAAAGATTTCGTTCTATAGCCTCCATAGGAGAAGCCAACAACCGTTTATATGTCCTTTTCATTACTGTAAAAATTTTTTTAATGATAGAATGAATATTGAAAAATACATAAGAAGTGACCCCACTATTAAGGTCGGAAAATGCACGTATGCAAATATGATTTTGTGTCTTGTGGATTAAAACATCATGTTTTCGCTTTGGCTCTAATTTCATTTATCGGTTGATTTGGATGCATTGTACTTTTCTACACACTCCCCACACGCATGCTCTGTGCTTGGGTTCTAGATGCTCTACTTTATTTTTCTATTGAGGAATAACCTAAACCATAACTCGAGAGATAGTTGTCCATATAATAATGAGGGATGTATAAATTCTCAAGAAGAGAGGAGCATAGATGATCCCAAGACCAACTAGATTCCATAAGGGAATTGAAAGTTGGGTCTACGGTAGATCTCACCTAAACCGTCTCATCATAATATAATAATCGCAATCATAATATAAATAATTATAACAATAATTTTTAGATTACTCTCTTTCTTGTCCTTCAAAATTGAGCATTTTCTAAACATTGTTACTATATCACACTACTCATCTTTTTAAATATAAACTAACTGCACACCCGAGACGAGAGTGTGCATGAACTATGGAGCTATAGAGTTCGAGATAGATTCGAGTCTCGATTTTTGACTCATGATGTCTTTGTCATGTATATGATTCTTTATGGTATGTTGTTATGAATAATTTGTTGCATTAAATAGCTTCATGTGGAACGAGCATGTCAGTGTATCTTGTATTCGTATGATATACTATGACCCGAAACCTTAAGAGGCACACAAACTAAACAAAAATATCGTTTATTTATTATGAGAATCTAAATACAGGGTCACATCGATCAAGTTCTTTATGATCATCTTCATTATTTTGATTAGTTGTTGAGAGGCACTTCTTTGATCTCCTTGTTGTCTTCTAAATGAATGTTCTTACTCATCTTGTGAGACTTGGAGTTGAAGTTGAAGGGATGCTTCTTGCCATGACAGAAGCAGATGTTTAATTTACAATCACAAAAAACATTATCCCTGCAATCATCTGAAGTCCTGCATGAAATACCTTTAAGATAGCTTGCTTTTGTGCCTAATGGTTTGCTTGTACCTGCATACATAAACAATTTCCAATCAAATTTGAGTAATCTAGTCACGTGTTGTAACACCCTAAAAGTGAAGGAAAGCCACCTATGCATGACACAAAAGATCCCAGGAAAGAAATTATGAGAATTAAGCAAGGAAACGGAGACTTAGTAAGTCATTTCTATACCCTAAGGAGTAATCTTAAGGACTTAAGACCTTTGGAGAATGATTGGAATGAAAGCATAAGCGAAAGGGACGAAAATGTCATTTTTCCAATATCAAGGATCTTGCGAGATTTTTAATTCCTTATCTAGAAGGAATTTCAAGATGTTCAAGACCGGAGAAATGACCAACAAGAGATGAAGAATTTTTAGGAAAATTATGGATTTTTTGAGAAAATAATAATAAAATATTCGAAAAGTGGCAAATTACCAAAATACCCTTGAAGTTAAGGACAATTACGGATTTACCATTCTGCTAAAAAATCAGAACCTTCACAGTGCCTTCTGCACAAAATCCTTCGAATTTGAGTCTCAGCCGTTGGATCACCTCCAAACTTGTATATATTCTAGAAAACTCACGGATCGTCACATCCAACGGCTAGGATTCAAAACCAACGTCGGTGAGGCTCTGATCGGAATAGCTATTTCCAACGGATTTTCTAGAAAATCCAACCGACAATTCACAATGATTCTGGAGCTCCCAATGTTGGTTTAAGTTTCCCCTATAAATTCTGTAGTTGGGGCAATCATTTGGAACAAGAATCGAGCAAGGTCGAGCACCTAGCTGTTGGCAATAAGTGTTTAGATTTTGGGTCTCCTACTCCCAGGCTTCTTCCAAATTCGAGAGCAATTCTCCACCATTTCCTTTCAAACTTGTTCCTATAGCTTCTAAACAACATTACCCACAAGTTTTACGAAGGAATAGAGTCCTGAAAGTGCCTAGAAGCCATTCGCCCAATCCAATCTGCCATTAAAAAGCTTCAAGGAAAACTCAAAATTCCAATCCAAGGATATACAAGTATTCTTCGAGCAAGGACGACCCCAATAGGTTTCTGCACCTCCAAGGAATGTTTTCATAGAAGACCGCGAAGAGAAATAACCTCAGGAACGTTCCCAATTGAAGAAAATCCGTTTCGGGCTCAAATTGGAGGTAAGTGTCGAATTCCTATTTACGGCCACTTTTTCTTCAAATTAAGGATTCCTTTAGCTTCAGAAAAAAGAAGATGAGTAACTTTGATGAAGGAATAAAGAGCTGAAACGTCAAAGAACAAGATACCCAAGAGATTGTAAATTGGAGGCGTCTGGTAACTTGCAGACCGAGAGTGATTTCTCAAAATTAAGGTCCTACACTCAAAGTCATTCCTCCAAACTAATTCCTTTAGATTAAGGGAACAATAAGGAAGAGGTTTCGTGACGAAATCGAGCCTAAAAAACCCCTAGAATCGGCTACCCAATAAGAAATCCTCTGTTTTTACTCCAGCGAGAAATCATATTTTGGACGAAATTTGGAAGCAAATATCTTAGGCTACAATCCGATGAGAAGGTAAAAAATCAATCCCTAGCTCTTCCTTGTCACACCTTCTTTAAGTTTTATGAAGGAATCGAGGGGACGAACAGTGTGATAGGAGTTGGGGAGGGCGAGTTTACGACGGCGGCGCGAACGTTCGCACGCGCCTTCTCCCTGTCTGGAGGAAGAAGACGATGACGTGGGCGGTTCAGTTGAACTGGCCATGTCAACCCAAAACTCAACCTTCCCTCGGTTTTTCTCAATTTTAACCCCCTTCCAGATGGATTCTCATGAAAAACTCTATGGTTCCAGAAAGTAGACATAATAAGGAGTGTGTGAAAGGAAAGTTGAGGTAAATCGGGTACCGGAAGGTCAAGAACAGAGGTCCTGAATGTCGACAACGAGGTAAGTAGCCACCTTGGATTTTTTTGTTAAGAAATACTTGCAGGAATCGCTTGGATTTTCATATGAACACCAAGTACGAACTAGGATTAGATGAAAGAAAAACTCAAAGAACCGCGAGTTAAGACCTTAAACCTATCAAATTGCTCGGTAATTAGGTAACATTAGAATAACCCACTAGATGAACTCCGCTGCCTATAAAATTTTAATTCTGAGCATATTATAGCATTTTGAGGTTCTAAATGAAGTTTAGTAGTCATTAGATAAGGAGAAGTGGGTAAACCAAGAAATGGTGCAAAATGACCATAATGCCCCTAAGGATATCTACCTACAGTTCCTGACCTAGATGACCTCCAAATGCTATGAAACCCTGAAGTAGATCCTATTTTATGATGTTTGATGATTTTGTAAAGTTGAAAGGGATTGGAACACGTTAAGTAGCAAAACCAAGAATTAGGGGTGAAATGGCCAAAATGTCCCTAGGACTCTTATGAGATTTCAAGGTCTATACGTGCTCCGGATGATTTGCTACTTCTTATAAGGTCGATTATGAAGGACATGAAGATAAGTTTGAGGTTTCAAGTTGATTGGAGTAAGTTTGGAACCTAAACCTAGTTAGGATCCAAGAAACACCTAAAGGAAACACCACAAGACTTCAGACTCTTCTAGAACCCTCTAAAGAACTCCCTAAGAATCTATGACCTTCTAGAACAACTTACACTAAGATGGGTTCATATGGTTACAAATACAAGTTACAACTTATGTCTCAAGGAATTAAGGACCTTAGAAACTTACAAGATTAAGAACCAAGAACAAACAACACACAAGCTTTACAACTACCCAAGCAAGAAGAATGCTAGGTACCACTCAAGGACGAGGGATCAAGGTCCCCAAACTCAGAAACAGAAACTCAAGAATGCTAGGTAATACTCTAATCATGTCCAAAGTGACCCATGACCTCCCACCAAGCGGTGCCCAATAATTCCTCTTCTAGGTGGGATGCCTTGCACCATGTTTCCTTTGCAGGATGTCATGCCTCAAGTTTCCCTCACCTATTAGAGATGCACTGCAGACTTGCAGGATGATGTTCAAGTATGCACCGAGCAAGTGACCTTTATGGTCTATCAAGGGGAGTAGTCTAAGGTCACGGAGGAACAAGAAGAGAGTAAGTTACCTTATCCACGAATCAAGAACCTCCTAAGACCTCCCACGGTAAAGCATGTTCATGACTTAGACTACGCTACTTGGAACGCATGAAGCCTTTAGCGTAGTAAGCAGACTGTATTATAGGGCAAGCCCTTGATGCAGTATTAAGACTACATCGCTTGAAACGTAAGAAGCCTTGGATGTAGGATTTCAGACTATGTCGCTTGGAACGCATGAAGCCTTGGGCATAGGTTAAGCAGACTGTATTATAGGGAAAGTCCTTGATGTAGGTTTCAGACTATGTCGCTTGGAACGCATGAAGCCTTGGGCATAGGTTAAGCAGACTGTATTATAGGGAAAGTCCTTGATGTAGGTTTTCAGACTATGTCGCTTGGAACGCATGAAGCCTTGGGCATAGGTTAAGCAGACTGTATTATAGGGCAAGCCCTTGATGCAGTTTTAAGACTACATCGCTTGGAACGTAAGAAGCCTTGGATGTAAGTTTTTAGACTATGCCGCTTAGAATGCATGAAACCTTGGGCATAGGTTAAGCAGACCATATCGAAGGGCAAGCCCCAAGATGCGGTAAGACTACGTCGCTTGGAACGCATGAAGCCTTGGACGTAAGTTAAAGCTGTGTCGCTTAGAACGCATGAAGCCTTGGACGCAAGATTCTTAGGTACATGTCTAGTGCCGTAAATCCTAGGGGAAGTGTCTTGGAGAACGAATCAATAATAGAACAAGAACCAAGAATACCAAGAACAAGAGAAAGATAAAGGACTAGAACATGGATCAAGATCCTAGTTCTAAGGACAAGAACCAGGAACAAATGACCAAGAACCAAAAACCATAGTGCTAAGGCCCTTAAAGGAAAACCAAGGTTTTAGGGTTTAAGAACCAAGGTCCTCAAGAAAGATCAAGATAAGAACCCTAAGTCAAGAACAAGAATTAAAGGGGCTTAAGTACTTAAAACAAGAACAAGATCAAGAACAAGCAAGAACAAAGAATGTGGTACCCTAGCATATCAAGGACACGATTAAGAGCCTACAAGTAGGCTACTTACTGAGTCTTGTACTCATTCCTTATTCTCCAATTTTTTTCCAGGTAATAAGGAGCTGGTCGAGGTCGGGAGCGGAATCTGGAGCAGGTGCCATAGACTAACCTCACCTGTCGTCTCAACCCTTTTATTTTAAAATGTTTTGCGTCTGGTCCTTATTCTGTCTTTTAACTATTATGTTGTATTTTAAATTACTAATGTGCGCACACTATTTTGGTATAATGTAAATTATGTTTTAAATTTTAATGATTTTATTTCGCAAAAAAATTTACCCGTCTTTTTGAGCCATCGCATCAGCCATGTCCTTACAGAGAGCTTCATTTGTGTAAATGAGTGCAAACAATGGCCAACAATTCCTTGAGTGTACACGTGAATAAAGTGTTGAGTGTTCACGTGATAAAGTGTTGTGAGGTCTTTTGTATTTTCTTAACCTACTTTTGCAGCAAAGTTTTACAAATAGATTCGACCATGAATCCTCTTGAAGAAGTGGAGAATGACACGAATCAAGACATCTCAATCATGGAATGCTTTTAAGGAAATATAAGCTTAAGGAAGATGAGTTTTATTTATCCTAGTTACAAATTTTTTTTTTTTTGTGGATCTCACTAATGTATTTTATGAATTTTATTCACATTTAGGTTACATTTACGGTAACAACAAGGAAAAAAATAAAAGAGTTAGCGATCTCGTGGGAGCAACCACCCTCGCATCAGAAATCTCGCGATAGACATAAATGCATTTTATGACTTTTTATTTCCTTAATGCATTTTCAGTGAGCGCCAAAGATCTAGTAGAAGTAGAAAATAGGCCAAAGAGACAAAACCGATAGACTTTTGGATCCAGGTTCAACACGGGTGGCCCAACAAGCACTAAATCACTCCCAGCAGCGCACGTCCTGAAAAGGACACTCTTCGAGAAATGCATGTGTGACCTGACAAACTAGTCATGCTCTTCTCATGTGCAGCGCACACGCTTCCCACGTCAGTCGCAACTCACACGACTCGTGTGTCAACTCCATCATCATTTGTTTTCTAGTTTTTGGATATATATGTTTATTATCATTTCTTATATGTTTTCGATTTATTTACGAATTTTATTTTTATTATGTAAGTCCATGGGACTGATGAAACATTTAAAATGAATATTTCCACATAAAAAGATCACATCATGCATATGGTACGACTCTATTTTAGTAAAAAAAATAAGATCGTTACATTTTCATAGTGGTTAATTATAGTCCTAAAAGTATGAATGACACAACTCTTAAAATTTCTCATTTTCATAGTGGCTAACTATAGTCCTAAAAGTATAAATGATACAACTCTTAAAATTCCTAGTGGAAGGTTAAGGGTTTCATGTTGAGGCTATATATAATCACTTATGTTGTCTTGTAGACTTGAAAAAGGTAGTAAAAAGATCATTTATGCCTTCTTTTAACTAAGTAATAAGTTTTTTTTTTTGTAATGCTATGTAGTTTAGGTTGTATGTTTAGTATCATCTACGCTTGACATGATCGATCTTGCCTGCGGAGTGATTCAAATCTCAAACAAGTATTTTTTTCTCTAAGATATTCAATCAACAAAGTAATTCGTTATCATGAAGCATGATTTAACTTCGATTTGATGACGGAGACGCCTCGTGGAGGGGCACTGAAAGAAGGACAATCAAACCAAAAAAGATAGGTGAGTGATGTGTGGTTGGCTGCCACTTTTATGTATTGTAGGATAAGTAGTGTCCCCTATTTTTGCTGACTATGTTATTTCACATGTAGTATGATGATATCAAAGCTAGGTTTCAATCGTGGGACCTGTGAGTTATGGGCCCACCACGCTTCTGCTGATATTAATCATTTTGATCTCTAGCTTTCATCATAGATGTTTAGTTCACTTATGGCAAACTTTGAGACAGTATATAAAAAGGTATTAACGGCCCTTCAATTATATCTATCTCCATGACTTGAGACATTCTAACTTTACTTTTGATATTTGTACTACTTTTTCTATATTTGTACTACTTTTTTTTTATTTTTTTTTATAGTAGTATGATTGGGTGTCCTTTGCTTTTCTTCGTCGCGAGATAGCTTTCATCTACGCTTTCCGTTATGATGTTCGATGATTTGAGCAGACTGTGAGTCTTACCTAATTAGGGGGCTCTCATCTACAATGAGATGCAACGTGTTGTGTCGCACATGATTGAACATGCATGCATAGGCGGCGTGTGTGATCAAACAAGTTTGAATTCCACATAAGTGATGTTTGAATTCCGAAGGAAAATCCTGCCCAAGGTCCAACAAAGCCACAAAGTCGGGTGAAAAATGTGAATGGGGTTTGAGTACTCCTAAAGGTTTTAAAAAAATAAAAATAAATGACAGTTATGGGATTAGAAACCAATCCCTTTTTAAACTAGAGACTAAATCTAGCACCTTGGACCACTAAGCCAAACTATCCCAACAATTGTGTTTGGACTACTAAGATAGTCGAGCTATCTCAAGACATGAGATTGCATCACGATGCATGGGTCGTGTTGTTGGGAACCGAGATGACCATGAGATGCAATGTTGTTGTGTTACAAATGATTGAACATGCACGCATAGGCGGAGTGTGCGGTCAAATAAGTTTTAATTCCTCATTATTCATGTTTGAAACCCTAGGCAAACCCTACCTAAGGTCCAACAAAGCCACAAAGCCACAAAGCTAGATGAAAAATATGAAAGGGAATTAAGTACTCCTTAAGGTTTGTCATGATCGTGTCAAGATCACAAAGCCGCACATTTGAAAAAGTATGACTTTGACACGATGCACTGGTCGGAGTTGGGCTAGACTCTCTCCGTATTAGACGCGTTTTAAAACCACGATGTTAACAACGATAAATAAAAAGTCAAAACAAACAATATGTGTTAGCAGCGGGCACGAGGCATTACAAAAAATTAAAATAAATGACAGCTGTGGGATTTGAATCCATGCCCTTTTAAACCAGAGTCGAAGTCTAGCACCTTAGACAACTCGGCCAAACTATCCCGACGAATGTGTTTGGACAAATCAAGATGGTCGAGCTATCTCGAGACATGAGATTACAATACGATGCATGGGTTGTGCTGTTGGGAACCGAGATGACGATGAGATGCAACAATGTTGTGTCGCACATGATTGAACATGCACGCATAGACGGCGTGTGTGGTCAAACAAGTTTTAATTCCACATTATGGATGTTTGAATGCGGAAGAAAACTCTGCCTAAGGTATAACAAAGCCATAAAGTCGAGTGAAAAATGTGAATAGAGATTGAGTACTCCTTTAGATTTGTCGTGAGCGTGACAAGATCACGAGACACTGGTTGGAGTTGGGTTAGAGTTGGGTTAGAATCTCTTCTTAATAGACGAGTTTTAAAACCATGCCCTTTTAAACTAGAGCCCAACGAGACACTGGTTGGAGTTGGGTTAGAATCTCTTCATAATAGACGAGTTTTAAAACCATACCCTTTTAAACTAGAGCCCAAATCTATCTGGCATCTTAAACCACTCCCCTTTTAAACTAGAGCCCAACGAGACACTGCTTGGAGTTGGGTTAGAGTCTCTTCATAACAAACGAGTTTTAAAACCATACCCTTTTAAACTAGAGCCTAAATCTATCTGGCATCTTAAACCAAACCATACCCTTTTAAACTAGAGCCCAAATCTATCTGGCATCTTAAACCACTCTCGACTAAACTGTACGACAAATGTGCCTTGACAAACCAAGATAGTCAAGCTATCTCTAGACATGAGATTGCAATACGATGCATGGGTCGGACGATGAGATTGAAAAAGTATGATTATGACAGCTGTGGAATTTGAACCCACGCCCTTTCAGACCAGAGCCTAAATTTGGCGCCTTAAGCCAATCGGCCAAACTGTCCCAACGAATGTGTCTAGAAAAACCAAGATGATCGAGTATCTCAAGACATGAGATTGCATCACGATACATGGATCGTGTTGTTGGGAACCAAGATAATGATGAGATGCAACATTGTTGTGTCGCACATGATAGAACATGCATGCATAGGCGGCGTGTGTGGTCAAACAAGTTTTGATTCCACATAAGTGATGTTTCAACGTTGAAGGCAAACCTTGCCTATGGTATAACAAAGCCACAAAGCCGAGGTGAAAAATGTGAATGGAGATTGTGTACCCCATAAGATTTTTGGCTAGCGTGTCAAGATCACGAAGCCGCACATTTGAAGAAGTATGACCGTTACACGATGCACTGGTCGAAGTAGGGCTAGACTCTCTCTATAGTAGACGCGTTTTAAAATCATGAGGTTTTTATAATATGTGCTAGCAGCGGGCTTGAAGGTTTACAAAAAATGAAAATAAATGACAGCTGTGGGACCACGCCCCTTCAAACCAAAGCCTAAATCTGGCACCTTAGACCACTTGGCCAAACTGTCCCGAGGGATGTGTCTACACAACCAAGATGGTCAAGCTATCTCGAGAAGCTATCTCGAGACTTGAGATTGCATCACGATGCATGGGACGTGTTGTGAGGAACCGAGATGACGATGAGATGCAACGTTGTTGTGTCGTACACAATTGAACATGCATGCATAGGCAGCGTGTATGGTGAAACAAGTTTTGATTCCACATAAGTGATGTTTGAATGTCGAAGGTAAACCTTGCCTAAGGTCCAACAAAGCCAACAAAGCCACAAAGCCAGGTAAAAAATATGAATGTAGATTAAGTACCCCATAAGGTTTTTGGTGAGCGTGTCAAGATTAGAGGCCGCACATTTGAAGAAGTATGACCGTACTGGTCAAAGTACGGCGAAACTCTCAATATAGTAGACGCATTTTAAAACCATGAGTTGGACAGCACCCATAGAGTATTTAAAAGAGTTTGGTGAAGTTCCTAATTTAAAATTCTTTTCTTGATGGGAATGTTATTTATTGTTGGTATCAAAGCCATATTTGTCTTTGAGTATGAGTATTCCTCTGAAACCAAAAATTATACCGACCTTGTAGTTGATGGGAATGCTATTTATTGTTGGTATCAGAGCCAGGTTTCTGGCCTGGGACCTGTGGGTTATGGGCCCACCACGCTTCCACTGCGCCACTCTGATTTGTTAATTAATATCATTTTGATCCCTAACAGATGCTTTTAAAACCGTGAGACTCACGACGATACGTAACGGGCCAAAGTAGACAATATTTGCTGGCGGTCGACTTGGCTATTACATAACCTAAATCACCATAAGTGAATTCATTCCAAGGAATCTTATGCTTACACTCTTCATTGAGAGCGGTAGTTATCCTTCGAGAAATATACTTTTGAAGTCCTTCAATGAAGCGCATCATCCATAATTAAAGGGTACTATCATATCTTGTCATAACCTTAGTTACAATTATATCTTTGTACCATCAGAAGTAGCTAACTTTTTGCATCTTATAATCATAAGAATTTTCTCAAACGTTCAGTATGGATTTCTAGTTTGCCTACGACAAACTTTAAGACAATATATAAAAGGGTATTAATGGCTATTCAACACTTATATCATTCTCCATAACTTGAGATATTCCAATTTCACTTTTTATATTTGTACTTCTCTTTCTATAGTAGTATGGTTGAGTATCCTTTTCTTTTCTTCGTAGGAGATATGCTTCTCCAACCCATCCTTGAGTACTCCTGTGAAACCAAAAGTTACAATTTGAGCAATAGCGTGGTCAAACTTACCTCGAAGACTATAGGCGCTAGCTCTCATCAACATTTTGTTGATTACATTTACGACTAGATGACCGGATAGACCATCTATATTCCACTTCTGTATGAATGTTCCTTCATAGGTGGATTGAGGCATTTGAGTTTTTTCTTCGAACGGAACATCGGGGAAAAAGGGCTTAGGATACCAATTTTTCTTCATCTAGTTTTTTGGACTTTGTCCTCTAATTAAACAATTTTGTTGATGAGGTCTAGTTTTTTTGGGCATCTTTTCTTCTTTGGAGAAATCATTTTTAAAATTTTTGAGGTCGTTCTCATATGGTTCATTATGACACTAAAAGTTTAATTACTTAAGGTTCTATCAAAATTGAAAGATTGTTTAGCTTTTCTTCAATCAGAGCAAGTGCCTCTTCTGTTGAGCCGAGACTAATTATTTTGTCTAAAATAGCTGGTATGAATAAAAGAACTTTCCTCAACTTTTGCGAATCTCACGCCATTAATATTTGCAATAGTTTTTTTTTTTATTTCTTTTGTTGTCGTCTTTCCTTGATTTTTTCTTCAATCTTCTAAACTTGTCTTGCAATGGTTGAGAGAATCTTGTTTGAGAAGTTATTTTGATGTTGGATATTTAGGATATCCTTCGAGGTTGTAATGCATTTTTAAGGAATTCTTTATCAGTGGACAATTCATTTGTGATAATATCGATCTGGTTGAAGGTAGATGTAGTATCCAATTCGGTTTGAGTTGGAGATCTGGGATTGCCCTCATAATTGACTAAAACTACTTCTTTGTTGTAATCAACCGGCTCTATTTTCATAGACTTTGACATGTTGATTTTTTATGGAGATCTCGAGATTCATGAGGTACTAGATCTCGAGCTTAAGAATCTTTACCTTTGGAAAGAAAATTTAATTTTCATTGAATTTTACTTTTACGCTTTCCATCATCATGTTCGATGACTTGAGCAAACTGTGGGTCTTTCCTGATTGGAAGGCTCACATATTTAAGGATCCAGGTAGAATTCTTAGTAATCTGATCCCATGAAAGGGTTTTGGAAACAGGTTGACGATTTCTCCAGATTTACCTCTATGAGCATAGTAAATCTTTTTGGAGAAGATCTAAGAGTTGTGGGGGAGACATTTGAATGCTTCTGATGAGATGTTAAGGTTCTCTATGTGAACATCAAACATGAGGCCAGAAAGGATATGTCGATCCTTTAACGAAAAGTAAATAGTTTTGATATGTCTTTCGACAAAGGGTCATTTACAAGATCTGCCACAAAGGAAAAACACTGAATTTCTCAACTCAATGTCTAGGCTACTAGCAGTTTTAGCCCAGACATCTTCGGTAGGTGATTCTTAAAAGATTCTCCAAGAGTCCGCCTCAATCGGTTTAGCGTCTTCTCCTTCCATCATTGAAGAAGAACACACAATATATGACCTTAATGATCGTTCTTAGATTCACATCCTCAAGGT
>NW_028257969.1:102500-104672 GCF_057944985.1 Cucurbita pepo subsp. pepo | reverse complement strand
CGTCGTGAGACAGGTTAGTTTTACCCTACTGATGACAGTGTCGCAATAGTAATTCAACCTAGTACGAGAGGAACCGTTGATTCGCACAATTGGTCATCGCGCTTGGTTGAAAAGCCAGTGGCGCGAAGCTACCGTGCGCTGGATTATGACTGAACGCCTCTAAGTCAGAATCCGGGCTAGAAGCGACGCATGCGCCCATCGCTTGATTGCCGACCAGCAGTAGGGGCCTTTTGGCCCCCAAAGGCACGTGTCGTTGGCTAAGCCCTTGTGACGGATGAGTCTCAAGGGCCGCCTTGTAACGTAATTCCCACTGAGCGATGGGTAGAATCCTTTGCAGACGACTTAAATATGCGACAGGGTATTGTAAGTGGCAGAGTGGCCTTGCTGCCACGATCCACTGAGATTCAGCCCTTCGTCGCTCCGATTCGTCCCTCCCCACACAATAAACCAATTTATTTCTTTCAAGTGTCATGGAGGTTATAGGAAAACTAATGATTCTACATGTTAAGTGTTGATGATTGGACATGCTTCAATGCAAGCCATCTAAAATGCATGCGTGAGTGAGTTGGGGTGGTGTGGGTTTGGGTGTTAGTGAGAATGATGCATGGGTGGGAGCATGGCCTGAGCGTTCGTGTGCCCGCTAAGGCCTATGGCCAAGGCGTGCTCATGGGGCGCCAAAGCTCGCCCCCTCGTGCGTGCGCCAAGCCCCACGCCGCAGCAACGCCCCTATCACCCTTGCGCGCACATCATGCCCACCAACACCTACCCAACGCAAGCACAACTACAAGTCCATGTTCACACCCTTGCCTACATGCCCACTCCAAAGACACGCGTGCTAGCCACAAAACCCTTTCAGAGGTTAACCTCTATGAAAAATCAAGACATCCAAAACCCTTGGAGGTTAACCCGCACTCCCCTCGCCCGCCACCGCACCCCTTCACGCCCCCCCGCGCGCGCTCCCCCCGCACACCCCCGCACGCCCCCGCACGCTCACCCCGCACGCCCCCGCGCACTCACCCCGCACGCTCACCCCGCACGCCCCCGCGCACTCACCCCGCACGCCCCCGCGCACTCACCCCGCACGCCCCCGCGCACTCACCCCGCACGCCCCCGCGCACTCACCCCGCACGCCCCCGCACACCCCCGCACGCTCACCCCGCACACCCCCGCACGCTCACCCCGCGCACCCCTGCACGCCCCCGCGCGCTCACCCCGCACGGCCCCGCGCGCTCACCCCGCACACCCCCGCACGCCCCCGCGCACTCACCCCGCACGCCCTCGCACACCCCCGCGCGCTCACCTCGCACACCCCCGCGCGCTCACCCCGCACGCCCCCGCACGCTCACCCCGCGCACCCCCGCACGCCCCCGCACTGCCCCGCGCGCTCACCCCGCACGCCCCCGCACACCCCCGCGCCCCCACTCCCCTCGCACACGCCAAGCCCCATCCTATGCTATGTGCGATACATGTCCTACCAACAGCATATCAAAAGTGTTGGATGTTACCTCCATAAAAAAAACATCATACCCAATGCCTATGAAACGTGAGTACACGTATAAAGCCTTGAAGGTTAGCCCCTACAACAATTCATCACACCTAACATCCGTGGAAAGTAAGAACGTGTATAAAGCCTTGGACTATAAAAATATCATCAAACCCAATACCCGTGAAAAGTGAATGTTCATTTTTAATGCTTTTTTTTTTTTTTGGAACTAAGAAAAGAGTGACACCCGTCAAATTTAACTATTTTTTCTTTTGCTTGTCTAAAACAATAAAATGAAGAGTTTTGATACTAGAGCAAATACATTACACTAAGACACCAACCATGACCGCGTTTTTACAACCATCACCCATTAATTGTGAAAGTACATGTGGAGTGGTCGGTTTGTTGTAATATTTTTTTTGGGAACTAAGCAACATGAAAGAATGATTCCCACAAAATTTCAGATTTTTTTGACCACTCTAGCTATTTTTTCTAATTTCTTATTATTTAATATTTAAAAATTCATTAAAAAAAATTGGTTGGTCGAAAAATTATGAAACTTGATTTCTAGATCCATTGGAATGTCCAATTCATGAATCAATTGAGTTCATGGAAAAAAACATTCTAAAACTTGAGATATTTGACCGTATGACCGCTCAGAAAAATCGTATCTAGGCCTGGCAGACCAA
>NW_028257969.1:0-2500 GCF_057944985.1 Cucurbita pepo subsp. pepo | reverse complement strand
GTCAAATTTAACTATTTTTTCTTTTGCTTGTCTAAAACAATAAAATGAAGAGTTTTGATACTAGAGCAAATACATTACACTAAGACACCAACCATGACCGCGTTTTTACAACCATCACCCATTAATTGTGAAAGTACATGTGGAGTGGTCGGTTTGTTGTAATATTTTTTTTTGGGAACTAAGCAACATGAAAGAATGATTCCCACAAAATTTCAGATTTTTTTGACCACTCTAGCTATTTTTTCTAATTTCTTATTATTTAATATTTAAAAATTCATTAAAAAAAATTGGTTGGTCGAAAAATTATGAAACTTGATTTCTAGATCCATTGGAATGTCCAATTCATGAATCAATTGAGTTCATGGAAAAAAACATTCTAAAACTTGAGATATTTGACCGTATGACCGCTCAGAAAAATCGTATCTAGGCCTGGCAGACCAAAAATGCCTCAAAATGTACTATATAGGGGGGTGACTAGTCTGCATGGGCTGGGCACGGGGGTACCCCCTATATCTTCCGCCACCCCCACGCCCCAAGCACTATGCGCCGCACAGGGGCATATGCTTGGGGCGTCGGGGTGGTGGTCGGAGGCCGAGGGCGGTTGACGGCGGGGGTGCGGTGGCGGAACGCGCACGGTGGGGCAGTGTCGGAACGTTCCCGTGCGCTCGCCAGCCCCACCCCGCCCCACCCGCGTGCGCCCCGCCCGCTTGCCCCCGTGCGCTCGCCCGCCCCGCCACGCCCTCATGCTCCAGCGCGCGCGCGCGCGCCCCGTCCCGCCCCGCCCGCGTGCTCCCGCGCGCGCGCGCCCCCGCCCCGCCCCGCCAGCGTTCGCCCCGCGCGCGCGCGCCCCCCGCCCCGCCCCGCCAGCGTGCTCCCGCGAGCGCGCGCCCCCCGCCCCGCCCCGCCAGCGTGCTCCCGCGAGCGCGCGCCCCGTCCCGCCCCGCCCGCGCTCTGCTGCGCGCGCGCCCGTGCCTGCGCCCCATCCATCACCCATTAATTGTGAAAGTACATGTGGAGTGGTCAGTTTGTTGTAAATTTTTTTCTGGGAGCTAAGCAACATGAAAGAATGATTACCACAAAATTTCAGATTTTTTTGACCACTCTAGCTATTTTTTCTAATTTCTTATTATTTAATATTTAAAAATTCATTAAAAAAAATTGGTTGGTTGAAAAATTATGAAACTTGATTTCTAGATCCATTAGAATGTCCAATTCATGAATCAATTGAGTTCATGGAAAAAAACATTCTAAAACTTGAGATATTTGACCGTATGACCGCTCAGAAAAATCGTATCTAGGCCTGGCAGACCAAAAATGCCTCAAAATGTACTATATAGGGGGGTGACTAGTCTGCATGGGCTGGGCACGGGGGTACCCCTATATCTTCCGCCACCCCCACGCCCCCCAAGCACTATGCGCCGCACATGGGCATATGCTTGGGGCGTTGGGGTGGTGGTCGGCGGACGAGGGTGGTTGACGGTGGCGGTGCGGTGGCGAAACTTGCGCGGTGAGGCCGTGTTGGGTGCGCCTTTGGGCGTGCGACATGAGCCTTGTTGAGAATGGAATGTTGCGATGTTGCCTTGTAACTTGGGCTGGCTTGAGGATGGTTGATGGCTGGTACGATGATGAAACATGCAAGGTGGGGTGGAGTCGGGTGCCTTCGGGCGTGCGACATGAACCTCGTTGAGTGTGTGACGTTGTGGTGATGCTTGGCCAGCCTTGGGCCAGCCCTATGTTTTGAAGGCGTGTGGTGCCAGAACATGTTCGGCTGGTCGGAATCGGGTGCCTTTGGGCGTGCGACATGAGCCTCGTTGAGCACGGAATGTTGCGATGTTGCCTTCTAACTGGGAATCTCTGGTGTGAGGACTGTGGATGGCTGCTGGTACGATGATGAAACATGCAAGGTGGGGTGGAGCCGGGTGCCTTCGGGCGTGCGGCATGAACCTCGTTGAGTGTGGGACGTTGTTGTGGTATGCCTCCCTTCCTTGGGCTAGCCCTATGTTTTGAAGGCTGCGTGGTGGCGGAACATGCTTTCTGAGGCGGTGTCAAATGACTTTGGGCGTGCGACATGAGACTTGTTGAGCATGGAATGTGGCCTTCTAACTTGGGCTGACTTGAGGATGGTTGATGGCTGGTACGACGACAAAACATGCAAGGTGGGGTGGAGTTAGATGCCTTCAGGCGTCCAACATGAACCTCGTTGAGCGTGTGACGTTGTGGTGACGCCATTGGGCCATCCTTGGGCCAGCCCTATGTTTTGAAGGTGGTGTGTTGGCAGAACATGCATGGTGGGGCGGTGTCAAGTGCCTTTGGGCGTGTGACATGAGCCTCGCTTTGCACTGAATGTTGATGGCTTGACCGCGCACGACGTTTTGGGCTTGGCTTCGAACGATGATTTTGAACCCCTGCTTGCGGTGGGTGTGAATAGTCGATCGTTGTCCAAGCTTGTTTTAGCGTACGGCGCATGAGTGGTGATTTGGTTGCTTGGGTCTATAGGCTT
>NW_028257968.1:97500-100000 GCF_057944985.1 Cucurbita pepo subsp. pepo | reverse complement strand
AAGGAAGGGAGGCATACCACAACAACGTCCCACACTCAACGAGGTTCATGCCGCACGCCCGAAGGCACCCGGCTCCACCCCACCTTGCATGTTTCATCATCGTACCAGCAGCCATCCACAGTCCTCACACCAGAGATTCCCAGTTAGAAGGCAACATCGCAACATTCCGTGCTCAACGAGGCTCATGTCGCACGCCCAAAGGCACCCGATTCCGACCAGCCGAACATGTTCTGGCACCACACGCCTTCAAAACATAGGGCTGGCCCAAGGCTGGCCAAGCATCACCACAACGTCACACACTCAACGAGGTTCATGTCGCACGCCCGAAGGCACCCGACTCCACCCCACCTTGCATGTTTCATCATCGTACCAGCCATCAACCATCCTCAAGCCAGCCCAAGTTACAAGGCAACATCGCAACATTCCATTCTCAACAAGGCTCATGTCGCACGCCCAAAGGCGCACCCAACACGGCCTCACCGCGCAAGTTTCGCCACCGCACCGCCACCGTCAACCACCCTCGTCCGCCGACCACCACCCCAACGCCCCAAGCATATGCCCATGTGCGGCGCATAGTGCTTGGGGGGCGTGGGGGTGGCGGAAGATATAGGGGTACCCCCGTGCCCAGCCCATGCAGACTAGTCACCCCCCTATATAGTACATTTTGAGGCATTTTTGGTCTGCCAGGCCTAGATACGATTTTTCTGAGCGGTCATACGGTCAAATATCTCAAGTTTTAGAATGTTTTTTTCCATGAACTCAATTGATTCATGAATTGGACATTCTAATGGATCTAGAAATCAAGTTTCATAATTTTTCAACCAACCAATTTTTTTTAATGAATTTTTAAATATTAAATAATAAGAAATTAGAAAAAATAGCTAGAGTGGTCAAAAAAATCTGAAATTTTGTGGTAATCATTCTTTCATGTTGCTTAGCTCCCAGAAAAAAATTTACAACAAACTGACCACTCCACATGTACTTTCACAATTAATGGGTGATGGATGGGGCGCAGGCACGGGCGCGCGCGCAGCAGAGCGCGGGCGGGGCGGGACGGGGCGCGCGCTCGCGGGAGCACGCTGGCGGGGCGGGGCGGGGGGCGCGCGCTCGCGGGAGCACGCTGGCGGGGCGGGGCGGGGGGCGCGCGCGCGCGGGGCGAACGCTGGCGGGGCGGGGCGGGGGCGCGCGCGCGCGGGAGCACGCGGGCGGGGCGGGACGGGGCGCGCGCGCGCGCTCTGGAGCATGAGGGCGTGGCGGGGCGGGCGAGCGCACGGGGGCAAGCGGGCGGGGCGCACGCGGGTGGGGCGGGGTGGGGCTGGCGAGCGCACGGGAACGTTCCGACACTGCCCCACCGTGCGCGTTCCGCCACCGCACCCCCGCCGTCAACCGCCCTCGGCCTCCGACCACCACCCCGACGCCCCAAGCATATGCCCCTGTGCGGCGCATAGTGCTTGGGGCGTGGGGGTGGCGGAAGATATAGGGGGTACCCCCGTGCCCAGCCCATGCAGACTAGTCACCCCCCTATATAGTACATTTTGAGGCATTTTTGGTCTGCCAGGCCTAGATACGATTTTTCTGAGCGGTCATACGGTCAAATATCTCAAGTTTTAGAATGTTTTTTTCCATGAACTCAATTGATTCATGAATTGGACATTCCAATGGATCTAGAAATCAAGTTTCATAATTTTTCGACCAACCAATTTTTTTTAATGAATTTTTAAATATTAAATAATAAGAAATTAGAAAAAATAGCTAGAGTGGTCAAAAAAATCTGAAATTTTGTGGGAATCATTCTTTCATGTTGCTTAGTTCCCAAAAAAAATATTACAACAAACCGACCACTCCACATGTACTTTCACAATTAATGGGTGATGGTTGTAAAAACGCGGTCATGGTTGGTGTCTTAGTGTAATGTATTTGCTCTAGTATCAAAACTCTTCATTTTATTGTTTTAGACAAGCAAAAGAAAAAATAGTTAAATTTGACGGGTGTCACTCTTTTCTTAGTTCCAAAAAAAAAAAAAAGCATTAAAAATGAACATTCACTTTTCACGGGTATTGGGTTTGATGATATTTTTATAGTCCAAGGCTTTATACACGTTCTTACTTTCCACGGATGTTAGGTGTGATGAATTGTTGTAGGGGCTAACCTTCAAGGCTTTATACGTGTACTCACGTTTCATAGGCATTGGGTATGATGTTTTTTTTATGGAGGTAACATCCAACACTTTTGATATGCTGTTGGTAGGACATGTATCGCACATAGCATAGGATGGGGCTTGGCGTGTGCGAGGGGAGTGGGGGCGCGGGGGTGTGCGGGGGCGTGCGGGGTGAGCGCGCGGGGCAGTGCGGGGGCGTGCGGGGGTGCGCGGGGTGAGCGTGCGGGGGCGTGCGGGGTGAGCGCGCGGGGGTGTGCGAGGTGAGCGCGCGGGGGTGTGCGAGGGCGTGCGGGGTGAGTGCGCGGGGGCGTGCGGGGGTGTGCGGGGTGAGCGCGCGGGGCC
>NW_028257968.1:87500-90000 GCF_057944985.1 Cucurbita pepo subsp. pepo | reverse complement strand
AGCATGTTCCGCCACCACGCAGCCTTCAAAACATAGGGCTAGCCCAAGGAAGGGAGGCATACCACAACAACGTCCCACACTCAACGAGGTTCATGCCGCACGCCCGAAGGCACCCGGCTCCACCCCACCTTGCATGTTTCATCATCGTACCAGCAGCCATCCACAGTCCTCACACCAGAGATTCCCAGTTAGAAGGCAACATCGCAACATTCCGTGCTCAACGAGGCTCATGTCGCACGCCCAAAGGCACCCGATTCCGACCAGCCGAACATGTTCTGGCACCACACGCCTTCAAAACATAGGGCTGGCCCAAGGCTGGCCAAGCATCACCACAACGTCACACACTCAACGAGGTTCATGTCGCACGCCCGAAGGCACCCGACTCCACCCCACCTTGCATGTTTCATCATCGTACCAGCCATCAACCATCCTCAAGCCAGCCCAAGTTACAAGGCAACATCGCAACATTCCATTCTCAACAAGGCTCATGTCGCACGCCCAAAGGCGCACCCAACACGGCCTCACCGCGCAAGTTTCGCCACCGCACCGCCACCGTCAACCACCCTCGTCCGCCGACCACCACCCCAACGCCCCAAGCATATGCCCATGTGCGGCGCATAGTGCTTGGGGGGCGTGGGGGTGGCGGAAGATATAGGGGTACCCCCGTGCCCAGCCCATGCAGACTAGTCACCCCCCTATATAGTACATTTTGAGGCATTTTTGGTCTGCCAGGCCTAGATACGATTTTTCTGAGCGGTCATACGGTCAAATATCTCAAGTTTTAGAATGTTTTTTTCCATGAACTCAATTGATTCATGAATTGGACATTCTAATGGATCTAGAAATCAAGTTTCATAATTTTTCAACCAACCAATTTTTTTTAATGAATTTTTAAATATTAAATAATAAGAAATTAGAAAAAATAGCTAGAGTGGTCAAAAAAATCTGAAATTTTGTGGTAATCATTCTTTCATGTTGCTTAGCTCCCAGAAAAAAATTTACAACAAACTGACCACTCCACATGTACTTTCACAATTAATGGGTGATGGATGGGGCGCAGGCACGGGCGCGCGCGCAGCAGAGCGCGGGCGGGGCGGGACGGGGCGCGCGCTCGCGGGAGCACGCTGGCGGGGCGGGGCGGGGGGCGCGCGCTCGCGGGAGCACGCTGGCGGGGCGGGGCGGGGGGCGCGCGCGCGCGGGGCGAACGCTGGCGGGGCGGGGCGGGGGCGCGCGCGCGCGGGAGCACGCGGGCGGGGCGGGACGGGGCGCGCGCGCGCGCGCTGGAGCATGAGGGCGTGGCGGGGCGGGCGAGCGCACGGGGGCAAGCGGGCGGGGCGCACGCGGGTGGGGCGGGGTGGGGCTGGCGAGCGCACGGGAACGTTCCGACACTGCCCCACCGTGCGCGTTCCGCCACCGCACCCCCGCCGTCAACCGCCCTCGGCCTCCGACCACCACCCCGACGCCCCAAGCATATGCCCCTGTGCGGCGCATAGTGCTTGGGGCGTGGGGGTGGCGGAAGATATAGGGGGTACCCCCGTGCCCAGCCCATGCAGACTAGTCACCCCCCTATATAGTACATTTTGAGGCATTTTTGGTCTGCCAGGCCTAGATACGATTTTTCTGAGCGGTCATACGGTCAAATATCTCAAGTTTTAGAATGTTTTTTTCCATGAACTCAATTGATTCATGAATTGGACATTCCAATGGATCTAGAAATCAAGTTTCATAATTTTTCGACCAACCAATTTTTTTTAATGAATTTTTAAATATTAAATAATAAGAAATTAGAAAAAATAGCTAGAGTGGTCAAAAAAATCTGAAATTTTGTGGGAATCATTCTTTCATGTTGCTTAGTTCCCAAAAAAAATATTACAACAAACCGACCACTCCACATGTACTTTCACAATTAATGGGTGATGGTTGTAAAAACGCGGTCATGGTTGGTGTCTTAGTGTAATGTATTTGCTCTAGTATCAAAACTCTTCATTTTATTGTTTTAGACAAGCAAAAGAAAAAATAGTTAAATTTGACGGGTGTCACTCTTTTCTTAGTTCCAAAAAAAAAAAAAAGCATTAAAAATGAACATTCACTTTTCACGGGTATTGGGTTTGATGATATTTTTATAGTCCAAGGCTTTATACACGTTCTTACTTTCCACGGATGTTAGGTGTGATGAATTGTTGTAGGGGCTAACCTTCAAGGCTTTATACGTGTACTCACGTTTCATAGGCATTGGGTATGATGTTTTTTTTATGGAGGTAACATCCAACACTTTTGATATGCTGTTGGTAGGACATGTATCGCACATAGCATAGGATGGGGCTTGGCGTGTGCGAGGGGAGTGGGGGCGCGGGGGTGTGCGGGGGCGTGCGGGGTGAGCGCGCGGGGCAGTGCGGGGGCGTGCGGGGGTGCGCGGGGTGAGCGTGCGGGGGCGTGCGGGGTGAGCGCGCGGGGGTGTGCGAGGTGAGCGCGCGGGGGTGTGCGAGGGCGTGCGGGGTGA
>NW_028257968.1:77500-80000 GCF_057944985.1 Cucurbita pepo subsp. pepo | reverse complement strand
AGTCTCATGTCGCACGCCCAAAGTCATTTGACACCGCCTCAGAAAGCATGTTCCGCCACCACGCAGCCTTCAAAACATAGGGCTAGCCCAAGGAAGGGAGGCATACCACAACAACGTCCCACACTCAACGAGGTTCATGCCGCACGCCCGAAGGCACCCGGCTCCACCCCACCTTGCATGTTTCATCATCGTACCAGCAGCCATCCACAGTCCTCACACCAGAGATTCCCAGTTAGAAGGCAACATCGCAACATTCCGTGCTCAACGAGGCTCATGTCGCACGCCCAAAGGCACCCGATTCCGACCAGCCGAACATGTTCTGGCACCACACGCCTTCAAAACATAGGGCTGGCCCAAGGCTGGCCAAGCATCACCACAACGTCACACACTCAACGAGGTTCATGTCGCACGCCCGAAGGCACCCGACTCCACCCCACCTTGCATGTTTCATCATCGTACCAGCCATCAACCATCCTCAAGCCAGCCCAAGTTACAAGGCAACATCGCAACATTCCATTCTCAACAAGGCTCATGTCGCACGCCCAAAGGCGCACCCAACACGGCCTCACCGCGCAAGTTTCGCCACCGCACCGCCACCGTCAACCACCCTCGTCCGCCGACCACCACCCCAACGCCCCAAGCATATGCCCATGTGCGGCGCATAGTGCTTGGGGGGCGTGGGGGTGGCGGAAGATATAGGGGTACCCCCGTGCCCAGCCCATGCAGACTAGTCACCCCCCTATATAGTACATTTTGAGGCATTTTTGGTCTGCCAGGCCTAGATACGATTTTTCTGAGCGGTCATACGGTCAAATATCTCAAGTTTTAGAATGTTTTTTTCCATGAACTCAATTGATTCATGAATTGGACATTCTAATGGATCTAGAAATCAAGTTTCATAATTTTTCAACCAACCAATTTTTTTTAATGAATTTTTAAATATTAAATAATAAGAAATTAGAAAAAATAGCTAGAGTGGTCAAAAAAATCTGAAATTTTGTGGTAATCATTCTTTCATGTTGCTTAGCTCCCAGAAAAAAATTTACAACAAACTGACCACTCCACATGTACTTTCACAATTAATGGGTGATGGATGGGGCGCAGGCACGGGCGCGCGCGCAGCAGAGCGCGGGCGGGGCGGGACGGGGCGCGCGCTCGCGGGAGCACGCTGGCGGGGCGGGGCGGGGGGCGCGCGCTCGCGGGAGCACGCTGGCGGGGCGGGGCGGGGGGCGCGCGCGCGCGGGGCGAACGCTGGCGGGGCGGGGCGGGGGCGCGCGCGCGCGGGAGCACGCGGGCGGGGCGGGACGGGGCGCGCGCGCGCGCGCTGGAGCATGAGGGCGTGGCGGGGCGGGCGAGCGCACGGGGGCAAGCGGGCGGGGCGCACGCGGGTGGGGCGGGGTGGGGCTGGCGAGCGCACGGGAACGTTCCGACACTGCCCCACCGTGGCCGTTCCGCCACCGCACCCCCGCCGTCAACCGCCCTCGGCCTCCGACCACCACCCCGACGCCCCAAGCATATGCCCCTGTGCGGCGCATAGTGCTTGGGGCGTGGGGGTGGCGGAAGATATAGGGGGTACCCCCGTGCCCAGCCCATGCAGACTAGTCACCCCCCTATATAGTACATTTTGAGGCATTTTTGGTCTGCCAGGCCTAGATACGATTTTTCTGAGCGGTCATACGGTCAAATATCTCAAGTTTTAGAATGTTTTTTTCCATGAACTCAATTGATTCATGAATTGGACATTCCAATGGATCTAGAAATCAAGTTTCATAATTTTTCGACCAACCAATTTTTTTTAATGAATTTTTAAATATTAAATAATAAGAAATTAGAAAAAATAGCTAGAGTGGTCAAAAAAATCTGAAATTTTGTGGGAATCATTCTTTCATGTTGCTTAGTTCCCAAAAAAAATATTACAACAAACCGACCACTCCACATGTACTTTCACAATTAATGGGTGATGGTTGTAAAAACGCGGTCATGGTTGGTGTCTTAGTGTAATGTATTTGCTCTAGTATCAAAACTCTTCATTTTATTGTTTTAGACAAGCAAAAGAAAAAATAGTTAAATTTGACGGGTGTCACTCTTTTCTTAGTTCCAAAAAAAAAAAAAAGCATTAAAAATGAACATTCACTTTTCACGGGTATTGGGTTTGATGATATTTTTATAGTCCAAGGCTTTATACACGTTCTTACTTTCCACGGATGTTAGGTGTGATGAATTGTTGTAGGGGCTAACCTTCAAGGCTTTATACGTGTACTCACGTTTCATAGGCATTGGGTATGATGTTTTTTTTATGGAGGTAACATCCAACACTTTTGATATGCTGTTGGTAGGACATGTATCGCACATAGCATAGGATGGGGCTTGGCGTGTGCGAGGGGAGTGGGGGCGCGGGGGTGTGCGGGGGCGTGCGGGGTGAGCGCGCGGGGCAGTGCGGGGGCGTGCGGGGGTGCGCGGGGTGAGCGTGCGGGGGCGTGCGGGGTGAGCGCGCGGGGGT
>NW_028257968.1:67500-70000 GCF_057944985.1 Cucurbita pepo subsp. pepo | reverse complement strand
TCCTCAAGTCAGCCCAAGTTAGAAGGCCACATTCCATGCTCAACAAGTCTCATGTCGCACGCCCAAAGTCATTTGACACCGCCTCAGAAAGCATGTTCCGCCACCACGCAGCCTTCAAAACATAGGGCTAGCCCAAGGAAGGGAGGCATACCACAACAACGTCCCACACTCAACGAGGTTCATGCCGCACGCCCGAAGGCACCCGGCTCCACCCCACCTTGCATGTTTCATCATCGTACCAGCAGCCATCCACAGTCCTCACACCAGAGATTCCCAGTTAGAAGGCAACATCGCAACATTCCGTGCTCAACGAGGCTCATGTCGCACGCCCAAAGGCACCCGATTCCGACCAGCCGAACATGTTCTGGCACCACACGCCTTCAAAACATAGGGCTGGCCCAAGGCTGGCCAAGCATCACCACAACGTCACACACTCAACGAGGTTCATGTCGCACGCCCGAAGGCACCCGACTCCACCCCACCTTGCATGTTTCATCATCGTACCAGCCATCAACCATCCTCAAGCCAGCCCAAGTTACAAGGCAACATCGCAACATTCCATTCTCAACAAGGCTCATGTCGCACGCCCAAAGGCGCACCCAACACGGCCTCACCGCGCAAGTTTCGCCACCGCACCGCCACCGTCAACCACCCTCGTCCGCCGACCACCACCCCAACGCCCCAAGCATATGCCCATGTGCGGCGCATAGTGCTTGGGGGGCGTGGGGGTGGCGGAAGATATAGGGGTACCCCCGTGCCCAGCCCATGCAGACTAGTCACCCCCCTATATAGTACATTTTGAGGCATTTTTGGTCTGCCAGGCCTAGATACGATTTTTCTGAGCGGTCATACGGTCAAATATCTCAAGTTTTAGAATGTTTTTTTCCATGAACTCAATTGATTCATGAATTGGACATTCTAATGGATCTAGAAATCAAGTTTCATAATTTTTCAACCAACCAATTTTTTTTAATGAATTTTTAAATATTAAATAATAAGAAATTAGAAAAAATAGCTAGAGTGGTCAAAAAAATCTGAAATTTTGTGGTAATCATTCTTTCATGTTGCTTAGCTCCCAGAAAAAAATTTACAACAAACTGACCACTCCACATGTACTTTCACAATTAATGGGTGATGGATGGGGCGCAGGCACGGGCGCGCGCGCAGCAGAGCGCGGGCGGGGCGGGACGGGGCGCGCGCTCGCGGGAGCACGCTGGCGGGGCGGGGCGGGGGGCGCGCGCTCGCGGGAGCACGCTGGCGGGGCGGGGCGGGGGGCGCGCGCGCGCGGGGCGAACGCTGGCGGGGCGGGGCGGGGGCGCGCGCGCGCGGGAGCACGCGGGCGGGGCGGGACGGGGCGCGCGCGCGCGCGCTGGAGCATGAGGGCGTGGCGGGGCGGGCGAGCGCACGGGGGCAAGCGGGCGGGGCGCACGCGGGTGGGGCGGGGTGGGGCTGGCGAGCGCACGGGAACGTTCCGACACTGCCCCACCGTGCGCGTTCCGCCACCGCACCCCCGCCGTCAACCGCCCTCGGCCTCCGACCACCACCCCGACGCCCCAAGCATATGCCCCTGTGCGGCGCATAGTGCTTGGGGCGTGGGGGTGGCGGAAGATATAGGGGGTACCCCCGTGCCCAGCCCATGCAGACTAGTCACCCCCCTATATAGTACATTTTGAGGCATTTTTGGTCTGCCAGGCCTAGATACGATTTTTCTGAGCGGTCATACGGTCAAATATCTCAAGTTTTAGAATGTTTTTTTCCATGAACTCAATTGATTCATGAATTGGACATTCCAATGGATCTAGAAATCAAGTTTCATAATTTTTCGACCAACCAATTTTTTTTAATGAATTTTTAAATATTAAATAATAAGAAATTAGAAAAAATAGCTAGAGTGGTCAAAAAAATCTGAAATTTTGTGGGAATCATTCTTTCATGTTGCTTAGTTCCCAAAAAAAATATTACAACAAACCGACCACTCCACATGTACTTTCACAATTAATGGGTGATGGTTGTAAAAACGCGGTCATGGTTGGTGTCTTAGTGTAATGTATTTGCTCTAGTATCAAAACTCTTCATTTTATTGTTTTAGACAAGCAAAAGAAAAAATAGTTAAATTTGACGGGTGTCACTCTTTTCTTAGTTCCAAAAAAAAAAAAAAGCATTAAAAATGAACATTCACTTTTCACGGGTATTGGGTTTGATGATATTTTTATAGTCCAAGGCTTTATACACGTTCTTACTTTCCACGGATGTTAGGTGTGATGAATTGTTGTAGGGGCTAACCTTCAAGGCTTTATACGTGTACTCACGTTTCATAGGCATTGGGTATGATGTTTTTTTTATGGAGGTAACATCCAACACTTTTGATATGCTGTTGGTAGGACATGTATCGCACATAGCATAGGATGGGGCTTGGCGTGTGCGAGGGGAGTGGGGGCGCGGGGGTGTGCGGGGGCGTGCGGGGTGAGCGCGCGGGGCAGTGCGGGGGCGTGCGGGGGTG
>NW_028257968.1:57500-60000 GCF_057944985.1 Cucurbita pepo subsp. pepo | reverse complement strand
CACCCCACCTTGCATGTTTTGTCGTCGTACCAGCCATCAACCATCCTCAAGTCAGCCCAAGTTAGAAGGCCACATTCATGCTCAACAAGTCTCATGTCGCACGCCCAAAGTCATTTGACACCGCCTCAGAAAGCATGTTCCGCCACCACGCAGCCTTCAAAACATAGGGCTAGCCCAAGGAAGGGAGGCATACCACAACAACGTCCCACACTCAACGAGGTTCATGTCGCACGCCGAAGGCACCCGGCTCCACCCCACCTTGCATGTTTCATCATCGTACCAGCAGCCATCCACAGTCCTCACACCAGAGATTCCCAAGTAGAAGGCAACATCGCAACATTCCGTGCTCAACGAGGCTCATGTCGCACGCCCAAAGGCACCCGATTCCGACCAGCCGAACATGTTCTGGCACCACACGCCTTCAAAACATAGGGCTGGCCCAAGGCTGGCCAAGCATCACCACAACGTCACACACTCAACGAGGTTCATGTCGCACGCCCGAAGGCACCCGACTCCACCCCACCTTGCATGTTTCATCATCGTACCAGCCATCAACCATCCTCAAGCCAGCCCAAGTTACAAGGCAACATCGCAACATTCCCATTCCTCAACAAGGCTCATGTCGCACGCCCAAAGGCGCACCCAACACGGCCTCACCGCGCAAGTTTCGCCACCGCACCGCCACCGTCAACCACCCTCGTCCGCCGACCACCACCCCAACGCCCCAAGCATATGCCCATGTGCGGCGCATAGTGCTTGGGGGGCGTGGGGGTGGCGGAAGATATAGGGGTACCCCCGTGCCCAGCCATGCAGACTAGTCACCCCCTATATAGTACATTTTGAGGCATTTTTGGTCTGCCAGGCCTAGATACGATTTTTCTGAGCGGTCATACGGTCAAATATCTCAAGTTTTAGAATGTTTTTTTCCATGAACTCAATTGATTCATGAATTGGACATTCTAATGGATCTAGAAATCAAGTTTCATAATTTTTCAACCAACCATTTTTTTAATGAATTTTTAAATATTAAATAATAAGAAATTAGAAAAAAATAGCTAGAGTGTCAAAAAAATCTGAAATTTTGTGGTAATCATTCTTTCATGTTGCTTAGCTCCCAGAAAAAAATTTACAACAAACTGACCACTCCACATGTACTTTCACAATTAATGGGTGATGGATGGGGCGCAGGCACGGGCGCGCGCGCAGCAGAGCGCGGGCGGGGGCGGGACGGGGCGCGCGCTCGCGGGAGCACGCTGGGCGGGGCGGGGGGCGCGCGCTCGCGGGAGCACGCTGGCGGGGCGGGGCGGGGCGCGCGCGCGCGCGGGGCGAACGCTGGCGGGGCGGGGCGGGCGCGCGCGCGCGGGGAGCACGCGGGCGGGGCGGGACGGGGCGCGCGCGCGCGCTGGAGCATGAGGGCGTGGCGGCGGGCGAGCGCACGGGGGCAAGCGGGCGGGGCGCACGCGGGTGGGGCGGGGTGGGGCTGGCGAGCGCACGGGAACGTTCCGACACTGCCCCACCGTGCGCGTTCCGCCACCGCACCCCGCCGTCAACCGCCCTCGGCCTCCGACCACCACCCCGACGCCCCAAGCATATGCCCCTGTGCGGCGCATAGTGCTTGGGGCGTGGGGGTGGCGGAAGATATAGGGGGTACCCCCGTGCCCAGCCCATGCAGACTAGTCACCCCCCTATATAGTACATTTTGAGGCATTTTGGTCTGCCAGGCCTAGATACGATTTTTCTGAGCGGTCATACGGTCAAATATCTCAAGTTTTAGAATGTTTTTTTCCATGAACTCAATTGATTCATGAATTGGACATTCCAATGGATCTAGAAATCAAGTTTCATAATTTTTCGACCAACCAATTTTTTTTAATGAATTTTTAAATATTAAATAATAAGAAATTAGAAAAAATAGCTAGAGTGGTCAAAAAAATCTGAAATTTTGTGGGAATCATTCTTTCATGTTGCTTAGTTCCCAAAAAAAATATTACAACAAACCGACCACTCCACATGTACTTTCACAATTAATGGGTGATGGTTGTAAAAACGCGGTCATGGTTGGTGTCTTAGTGTAATGTATTTGCTCTAGTATCAAAACTCTTCATTTTATTGTTTTAGACAAGCAAAAGAAAAAATAGTTAAATTTGACGGGTGTCACTCTTTTCTTAGTTCCAAAAAAAAAAAAAAGCATTAAAAATGAACATTCACTTTTCACGGGTATTGGGTTTGATGATATTTTTATAGTCCAAGGCTTTATACACGTTCTTACTTTCCACGGATGTTAGGTGTGATGAATTGTTGTAGGGGCTAACCTTCAAGGCTTTATACGTGTACTCACGTTTCATAGGCATTGGGTATGATGTTTTTTTTATGGAGGTAACATCCAACACTTTTGATATGCTGTTGGTAGGACATGTATCGCACATAGCATAGGATGGGGCTTGGCGTGTGCGAGGGGAGTGGGGGCGCGGGGGTGTGCGGGGGCGTGCAGGGTGAGCGC
>NW_028257967.1:0-106985 GCF_057944985.1 Cucurbita pepo subsp. pepo | reverse complement strand
ATTCAATTCTTTTGTTGCCGATATAAAACAGACGCATAAACCGATTTCAGAACACGAACAAGTATGATCTCCACAGTCAGCAGAGGTGTTGCATGCGATTTGTTTTAGAAGGCTTCTCTTTATTACCAGTGGCGGGATCCCTTCAACTTCAACTGCAATAATATTTAAACACTTAACATTATGTTTGAAACTTCTGAACATTTAACATGTGATTTGTGTTAGAAGAACTATTGAAATTTTAACATTCAAAGAGACAAATAAAAAACGAAGAACTAGAAATTTTACCAGAACGAGACACAACCAACAGTATCATGACAATAATGAAACTCAACTTCACACTACTAATCTACTACTAATCTCTGCCATATTATCCTTTAGGTTGAAAATATTTTGAATGGTTTGATGTGATGGTTAAGTTTCTTTCTTTCCAATCCATTATATAATGTCTATAAATTAAATTAGCTCACAAATATAAACCTAAAGGGTAGATTTTTGTTGATGCATATCCCAAATATATGATATTTCTATAATTACAAAACCATAAATCCTATTTTTCCTAAAAATAGAAAAAAAAAATACAAGTAGGAAACGTATAGTCATCTACCATTCATTAAGCCTGAGAAAAAAATATCAATATAACCAAACTGTCACCAACTTTTTTCTATGTAAGATCCAACATTGATTGGAGAGGAAAACAAAAAAGTATGGTAACCTCCCTCTTACAGACGTGTTTTAAAACCTTGACGAGAAATACGTAAGGGAAAGTCCAACGATGACAATATCTGATAGCAGCAGTGGGATTGGATTGTTACATAAGTTAAGCTTACGAGGTTTTGTCATTAACATTAAATTAAATAGAAGCCAATAATTTATTAAAACATTTATTCTTGAATCAAAATTTAGAAATTTTAACTTTATAATGATGGCCTTACACAATAATAACATCAAACTGGTTTGGAAATTAGAGATATGGGAAACTTTAATTAACAAAAGGATAATAATTATAAGTATATTTTTCAAAAGGGTATGAGCAGGTTGTTGTTTAGACGGGTTTGGGATATTAGAAATTTCAAAACTTTCTCGTACAATTAGAATTATTGATTAATATCCTTAAAAAATAAAAACATAATAGGTTGGTTACGAATGAAGGGACTAGCATACAACTAACCAGATTAGCCTAGAACCTCATGATATTCCTAAGGAGCCAAATAGCAAGAACCAATGAACTTAAAGATCTCCGACTAGGCTAAACGACTAAAAGCTATGAAGTTATAAAACTAGAACGTTAACTTGAGTTTGAATAAACTGGTGTCATGTGTTTGATATGTGTGATGTCTATAATATGATATGATATGTTTTTATGATACAATATATAATTTGATATGATATGTGAGATGATACTATATATCGTAGAATATGATATGTGCAGAAATGATATAACACGATGATACACATTAATATGTTTTTACATGATACACAACCTCGAGATATGTTCGAGAGGCTATGGTATAAATTATATGATACGAAGAAAAATGGAAGGGGGTTGTCTTACATGATTTAATTAATGTGAAATGTTGGGATCTCATATATTGTTATACATCTCATGCATCAAGATATTATCCTCTTGTGATGAGTATGAACATGTACATTATGAAAGGAAAATGAATATCATATTTTATATGATGCTACAACGATCGCTACTCCTTTCAGGTGTCCAGCAATAGCACTAGAGAACACTAGCCCAACCAGAATGAGGCCCGTGTGTAGAATAGTAAATACACATTCAAGGATCCAGTTAGGGTAGTAACCTAAGGAAATATGGTTTTTATATGATAGGTCTCATTCATTTTACATGTCTTTACATTTTCTAACCCTAGTAGTGGGATCACTTACTGAATATTTCTTAAAATACTTAAGTCACGTGCTACTTTTATATTTCAGATCGCAAAGACACGGTTGATGGCGGCATCACAAATTAAAAGATCAGGGCACATGCATAGGGTAGTTGCACTTAATTTCGTAAACTGTAAGTTAATATAGAATTGCAAGAGACACCAATTTCGTACTTTTATAATGGATTGACAAGAATGAAACTTAATCATCTGATATGAACCAAGAGACACCAATCATACAATATGCTTCAATGAAGATGTGAAGAAAATATTGTCCGAGATTCGAATCACTCCACAAGCAAGATTGATCATGTCGAGCTTGAATGATTCTACATGCAACCTAAACTACATAGAATTGCAAACAAACTTAGCCATTGCCTAAACAAGAGCACAAATGCTTCTTTTACTATATTTGCCAGGTCTATTTACAAATACAACATAAATGGCTTTATAATACTCAAAATGAAACTGAAACTATTAAAGGTATTCCAAGAGTTGTAACATTCATACTTAATGGCCATAATTAACCATTATATAATTGTAACCTAAAGTAAATAAAAGAAATACATTAATGAAATACAATAACTCTAAATTACTCTAAATTGTAATCCACCCAAAATTTATAACATGAAACTTCAGTTTTCTTCAATGTGGCACGAATTGAAATATCTTTCGATTATTTCAACAATATGTTCTTCACATCTTCATTGAAGCATATTGTATGATTGATGTCTCTTGGTTCATATTACCATCACACCAATCCATTCAAATTATTTCGAACACAAATAATAACATGGCAGAGATTTGTAGTGTGAAGTTGATTTTCATTATTGTGATGATACTGTTGGTTGTGTCTTGCTCTGGTAAAATTTCTAGTTCTTCGTTCTTTGTTTGTTTTGAATCTTTTTGAAGGTTAATATTTCAATAGAGAAGCCTTCTAAGAAAAATCTCATGCTATGTATTCAAAAGTTTCAAAAATAATGTCTGAGTGTTTAAATATTATTGCAGTTGAAGTTGAAGGGATGCCGCCACTGGTATCAAAGAGAAGCCTTCTAAAACACATTGCATGCAACACCTCTGCTGACTGCGGAGATCGTACTTGTTCGTGATCTTATCTCGGTTTATGCATTTGTATTCAATTCGCAACCAAAGAAGTTAATAAGAACAAAACTAATATGTTGTGATTGTTAGCGTGCGAGATTAAATTCTATCCTTGGAACGCAAGAATACTGAATAACATACAATAATATATGATATATATATGTGTTTTTTTTTTCTTTTTTCTTTTGACACTTTTTTTTATTTGCTTATTTGTCTTTGAGACAACATATGAACTTGAATTCATATTAATAGTCGTAATAAAATAATTAAATTTGTACGAGGTATTCCTTTAAAATCAAATAAGGTAACAATGCATTCAATTTATTTAAAAAGAATAAAAAATTTCATGTCTAGTCTATCTAGTTTGTAAAAGAAAATGACATAAAAGTTAAGGAAATTTCATAGTGAATGATAGAAAAGATAAGAAACACAAACTAAAATGGTCTCAGTAAAAATCGAATTCCAAGTTTTCATTGTTTCTAATTTTTTATTATTATTATTATTTACTAACTATTATATTTTTTTTTTTTTTGAGTCGTTACATACATGCCTTTAAATAGGCCTAAAAGATAACCCTAATATAATAAAGTTCAACCACCAACTAGAAATAACTACTGAATGCTATTAAATACAAATTGAAGAAAATAAGGCATTCATAAATTGTCTTAATTGGTAATTCAACTACCAATGACAAGAATTCTAATCACTTTCGACACTCCATTATTTTCTTGATTTGATACTTGAACGTTCTTTGTATTGCTTCTTGTAATTGCTCGTTCGGGTACATGGAAGTGATCAGTTGTTGGATTCATATCAATTTTAAGAAGTATAAGGTAAGGAACTTCAATATTGGGGTCAAAATGCAATCATGTTTAGGAACAATCATTTCATAAAACATCATTTCATGGTGTTGGTCTCAACTCAAGTTCGGGTAGAATTTGATGTGTAGTACTTCTCTACATATGGTATACATACAAACCTCAATAACTGTGTTCGTGTGATCCCACTTAATGGCCACTTCAATCTTGGTGGGGTCTACTGAGATTCCATGTTTTGACATCATGTGTCTTAAAAATGAGACGTGTCGGAACAAAAATTCACACTTGGAGAATTTGGTGTACAACTTGTTCTCTCTCAAAATTTTAGAACTTTTTAAACGTGTTCTTGATCCATCTTTGAGTACACTAGGATGATTTGATGCTTCCGCGGGACAATGATAACGCAGATAACTTTCTAAAGAAAGCATTCCGTAGTAGGTATCTAATAAGTGCACCACTGGTCTGAAGCACAATAACAAATGTGTCGAGACACTCCTTTAATACTCTATTCATTAACTCCATGAATATTGTTGGGGCGTTAGTGAAACCAAATGACATCACCACAAACTCGTTTTGGTCGTACCTTGTTTTGAATGATGTCTTAGGTACATCCCATTCTTTAGTATTAACCTAGTGGTTCCCTGACCGAAGATCTATATTGGAGAATATTTTCGCTTCTCTGAGTTGGTCTAACAAATCTTCAATATGAGAGTGGGTACTTGTTTTTTATCGTTCTCTTATTTTAACTCTCAATAGTCGAGGCACAGGCCCATGAACCATCCTTCTTATTTAACTCTCAATAGTCGAGGTATACCTAAGAAGATACGCTAGGTCAGATGAAGCCTTTGTTAAGTAGATCATTGTAATTGCGTCTTAAGTTTCTTTTATTCTGCTAGCACAATATAGTAAGGCGCTTTAGAAATGGGTCCACTTCCCAGTTCAATTTCTTGTAATTGCGCCTACAATTTTAGAGAAAGGGCATCCTGATAAATCCTCCAAAAAGACATCTGAGAATTCATTCAATATTGGTATTGTATTCATAGTCTTTTCTTTCCATTTTGTATCTACGACACTAATAAATATGGCTCACCTTCCTCGTTAGACCAGTCTCTTGACCTTCATCATCTAAACTAGTTTAGGGGTAACTCTAGCCTTTGAACTAAAAACTAGATCCAGATATTGTTGAGAATACCACCTCCTTCTTGTAACAATCTATATTGGCATAGTTCTTAGCTAGCCAATCTATCTATACTATAGTATTACATCGAAATTCGTAATGCTAACAACTATCAAGTCTACGCTAAAGGTTCATCTTGCTACTATTACTTGCCCATCTTTTACTCTATCATTAAACACTAAGTCTACCCGTGTTGGGGTGCTAACACTTATACATGCAACAAGGGTTCTAGTTGGAACCCTGCTTGACTAAAAAATGGCACAGATATGAAGGAACGTGTAAAGCCTGAATCAAATAACGTTAAAGCATAGTGTCCTAGGATGGATAGTGTACCTATCACCACTATGTCGTATTTCCCAACATCCCTGCAGGTGCATACTCTCTTTCTTCCGAATATGTCTGGATAGGTCTCTCGACTCCACCAGGGCCTCTTGGTGGGTCAACTAGGTTTTTCGTCCTCCTCTTATTTGGCAAGGTAGTCTTGATGACTACATTTGAAACAAGCCCTAGATTCAAGCCATACATCTACCCTAATGTTGTTTCCCACATTCAAGGCACAATGGTTCCTCGCTCCCTTGGACCTTCTCTTAGTCTCTAAGATATCTATCAGCATATTAAGGAAGGTGTCTATCCGTATATTGAGGTTTACATGTTGATGGTTGTCGATGTGAGTCGGTGTGATCATACTATTGTTTTCTCCCGATAGTGACAACTGACTCTCAACGTACCTATCTGATAAGCGCCAACAATGCTAGATTTTTGCAAAGCTAGAGGTCCTTCTAGAATCCTTGCAAAACGTTCACAGAGAAACCTAACTTAACGGATTGATTCCAACCAAGAGCTGGTTAGAAGATGAATGACTCTTAGATCGAACTTGGAATCTATGATGGTTACACTTAGATACCAAGACAATTCACTCCAGAATTAGCTTGATCAAAACTAATTCAATGAATTGGTTTAAACATCAAACCTAAAACAAGATTTGAAAAAGAATAACACTAAAAAGGTATAAAAAAAACACAAAGGTTTGGTTTGTATTCAACAATTGATGCCCAAACATGAATATTACGTGCCTTTAAATAGGCTCAAAAGATAATTCTAACATAATAAAGTTCAACTACCAACTACAAATGCTATTAAATACAAATTGAATTAAATAAAACATTCACACAAACTACTAATAAATGCTATTAAATACAAATGGAAGAAAATAAGGCATTCATACAAACTACTAATAAATGCTATTAAATACAAATTGAAGAAAATAAGGCATTCATAAATTGTTTTAATTGGTAGTTCAACTACCAAAGGCAAGTCTTCTAATTACTTTCCAATGTCAGCCAATCCATTATCTTCTTTATTTGATATGCTAATGCTATAAAGATTTTTGGGCTCAAAAGTCTTTGTTTCAACTTGTACACTAGCTAGTTTTTGAAGATGCAATGTATAGGCCTCTTGAAACTTCTTAACCTTACTTTTTGTAATCGGTCCTTCGGGTAAATACAAAGGGTTTGGAGTTGAATTCATATCACTATCTCTAGGCTTTTCCATAGCCTTAGCTGACCTCAAAGCAGTCTTATACATGGTAGGATCTATGGCTTCAACTGTTGGATGAATTTCTAGATTCAGTCCAAGGATGAACCTTTTAGCAATTTTTAGTTTTGTATCCACTAATGACAGCGCGAATCATTTCAACCTTATAAATTCTCTTGCCTAGTCATCCACAAAATGTCCGCTCTATATCAGATGGCTGAGCTCCTGTTGTCTTCAAAGTCCGACTACCTTCGAGAAATATTATTTTAGGAATAGCTTTTTGAATCGAGACCATGGTTTTACACTTCCATTTAGCCCAAGAATTTCTCAATTATCCAATCACCACAATTTTGCATCCTCTTTCAAGATGAATGACGAATAGAATACCTTCTCATGGTCTGGGTAGTTCATAATAAGAAAATCGTCTCCATTGGTGATAGCCATAATTGTGCCTCTATTGGGTCTCTTGTGCTTCCACTAAAGGTACGGGGTCATACCATTTTAAATCCCATAAATATCTTGCCACTCATGTATGTTACAAGCTATTGGTTTGCTCGATGGCCACCATTACTTGAACCATGGCCTGGAAAGATTCACACATCAGATTCTTCATGGGGTCTATTCCCGCCAATGGTGTTGTTGGAGGTAGTGCAGCCACGTATTTTCTTGTTACAGAGACTTCACAAGTTGGGCTCCCTCTACCTCTACCCCTTCCTCGACAGGAGGTTGTTCCCTTTCTCGACGTCCTCTTCCACGTCCTCTAGGCGGCATGGTTCTAAATCAACACAATTTTTTTTTAAGTCTACTATTCCTAACATAAACTACATAATTTTCCATATTATCATACACATATAATTAAGCGAAAAATTGTGCCGTCAACAACAATGTAGTCAATTTTATCAAAATTAGTCATGAAAAACACTCATCATCAACAAGTAGTAACAATATACATAATCAATGACATTTCATTTTCTTATTTTACGCATGACATATGTAACGAGAAAAAAAAAAAAAGAAAAAAAAATAATAGTAGGTAAATAATAATTTAAAAAAAAAAAAAAAAAAAAAAAAAAAAAAAAAAAAAAAAAAAAGTAAATTATCAGAGAAACAAACAAAATGATCTCCTCAACCCCTCCCCAAATATCTCCCCAACACCTCCAACTGCAAAATGATAGGCAAAAAAAGAAACAGAAAGAAACAAAAAAATATGGCAGATTTTGGGAAGGGTAAAAAAATAGGAGAAAGAAACAAAAGAAAGTTACAGATTTTGGGAGAGAAAAATTTGAAATGGCTTGACTCGCAAGCAGATTTGATAGGAAGGGAAACAGATAGAAAATTTATGGGTAAGTTAGATCTTCTCTTTTTTATTTTTGAGATAGAAAAGTTATCTTAAATCTATTTTTCTATTATTTAGATTTTTGGATATCTTATCGAAAATCAAAATTGATTGAAAAATGATTTTGTCAATTGCATTTAAATTGGATCATCATTTTTAGGAAAGAGAAAAAATGATAATTGATTGATGCATAGGTCAGTTTTATGAAGGAAAATTAGAATAATTAGAATGGATTGAAAATGACTCCTTTGATTGGATAGTCATCAGTCGGGAAAGAGAAGAAAAAATAATAGATTGAAAATGGCTTATAGTAATTTTTAGGAAAGAGAAGAAAACAGAATAGATTAAAAATGGCTTTCTGTTAATTGGACAGTCATATTAGGAAAGAGAGGAGAACAAAATTGATTGAAATTTGTTTTATAATTGCATAATAAGAAGAAGAAAAAAGTACAACAGAAGAGAAGGAAAATAGAAGAGGTGAAAAATTATTATTATTTGTATCTAGAGAATATAATATTATAACAAACCATAGTTGGATTGAATGATTCAAAGCCGCATGAAATAATATTGACATATTTTCAATTTGTGTTTTAGAAAATTTAGAAACAATGAAAACTTGGAGTTCAATTTTTACTAAGACTGTTTTAAAGCCGTATTTCACATTGTTAGTTGGATTATTAATTAAAATGTGAAATACTAACAAAAGGTGACGAACGGTGGGATATGAAGCAAACTCCAACAACCTTTGGAGCAGCTCTCGAGGAACGGGAGCTTACGTTAATTAAATTAGGGAAGACTTCGACTAAGGTCAACCAGGTAAGTGGCCTTACTATAGGATAGGCTAAAAATTGTCGTATTTGATATGTTTGATACACTTTGTGGCAATATGATGAGTATGATGATTATGTATGAGTTATGATGATGTATGAACTATCTGTGTGACGATCACATCTCCTCGTTGCACAATCTCCCTTATGAGATGGTATTTGCGCTCAATATGTTTTCCTCGCTTATGGCTTCTAGTTCTTTTGAATTTGCAACTACTCCACTGTTATCACAATAAAGAGTGACGGGAAGATGCATGTTTGGAACGACTTCCAAATAAGTTAAGAACTTCCTATGCCATACAGATTCTTTCGCTGCTTCACAAGCAGCAACATACTCAGCCTCCATGGTGGAATCAGCAATGCAACCTTGCTTTATGCTTCACCATATTATTGCTCCTCCGTTCAGAGTGAAGACAGATTCTGATGTCGATTTCCTCGAATCTACATCGGTCTGAAAATCTGAGTCAGTGTACCCTGTAAGGATCAAATCCTTAGCACCGTACACTAGCATATAGTCCCTCGTTCTCCTAAGATACTTGAGGATATTCTGAACGGCAGTCCAATGAGCACGTCCCGGATTGGACTGATATCTGCTGACAATTTCCACAGCATAGCATATGTCGGGTCGGGTACATAGCATGGCATACATTAGACTGCCGACTGCTGATGCATAGGGAATGTGTCTCATATCCTCAACTTCTTGAGGTGTCTTAGGACTTTGTTCCTTCGACAAATGAACTCCATGCCTAAAAGGTAATAATCCTTTCTTGGAGTCCTGCATCTTATATCGAATCAACATTTTGTCGATGTACGATGCCTGAGACAATGCTAGTGTTTTGTTCTTGCGATTCCGAACAATTTGGATTCCAAGAACAAACTGAGCCTCTCCCAAATCTTTCATTTGAAATTGTGTCGCTAGCCAATGCTTAATGTCAGTACAAAATCCCACATCATTTTCAATGAGTAGAATATCGTCAACGTACAACACCAGGAAAGCTACTGTAGAGTTGACTATCCTTTTATAAACACAAGGTTCGTCAACATTCTGTTTAAAGCCATAAGATTTGATCGCAATATCAAACTTTATATTCTAGGATCGAGATGCTTGCTTCAACCCATAAATGGATCTTTTAAGCTTGCAAACCCTTTGCTCGTGATCCTGTTCAATGAACCCCTCTAGTTGAGCCATATAGATACTCTCTTCAAGATTGCCGTTTAGAAAGGCTGTCGTAACATCCATTTGCCAAATTTCATAATCATAAACTGTGGCAATAGACAAGAGTATTCTAATCGATTTAAGCATAGCAACAGGAGAGAAGGTTTCTTCATAGTCCACCTCCTCTCTTTGGGTATAACCCTTTGCTACTAGTCGAGCTTTAAAGGTCTGTACCTTATCGGTTTGGTCTCGTTTCCTCTTATAGATCCATTTGCAACAAATAGGTTTTACCCCATCTAGTTGATCTACAAGTTCCCAGACTGTATTGAAGTACATTGACTCCATTTCAAGATTCATGGCTTTAATCCACTGATCTCTATCTTCATCATTCATTGCCTGTTTATAGGTCAATGGATCCTCAACGCCATCAACAGGTATGATGACTTGAGTTTCTGTCAAACCCAAGTAACGATCGGGTTGAGTTATAACCCTCCCACTAGTCGAGGCATTCTCAACTCTTGAGAAGGATGTGATTGACCAGAAGTGTCAGCTCCATCAACAACTCTAGTTGAAGGACCAGCTTGATCAACAACTCTTGTTGTTTTATCAGTAGCTTCTTTAGAAATCTCACTTAATACTAGTTTGCTACGAGGTTGATGATTTCTTACGTGGTCTTCCTCTAAGAATGTAGCGTTTGTGGATACAAACACTCTATTTTCTTGAGGGTCATAAAACGAACCACCTTTCGTCTCTTTGGGGTATCCTACGAATATACATAATTTTGAACGACGTTCTAATTTCTTGGGGTTTTGCAACAATACATGTGTTGGACATCCCCAAATTCTGAAGTGACGTAAACTACCTTTACGCCCTTTCCATAACTCATAAGGCGTTTCTGAAACACTCTTAGTAGGAACCATGTTCAGAATGTATGTAGCAGTCTCCACTGCATATCCCCAAAACGGATCGGGTAATTGAGCGAAACTCATCAGAGACCGAACCATGTCTAATAGAGTTCTATTTCTCCTTTCCGATACACCATTTTGTTGAGGCATACCAGGGGCTGAGAGTTGTGACCTTATTCCATGTTCTATCATATAGTCTTGAAATCTTAAGTCCATGTACTCTCCTCCTCGATCTGATCGAAGTGTTTTAATAGTTTTACCTAATAGATTCTCAACCTTAGTCTTATACTCTCTGAATTTTTCAAGAGCTTCAAACTTGTGATGCATTAGGTAAAGACAGCCATACCTTGAATAATCATCAATAAAACTGATGAAAGATTCATACCCTCCTCGTGCTTTGACATTCATTGGACCACAGAGATCTGTATGCACGAGTTCTAAGGTTTCTTTGGCTCTGCAATCTTTTTCGGAAAATGATCGTTTAGTCATTTTACCCTCAAGACAAGACTCACATGGAGGTAAAGAGTTGTCTTCTAACTCATTTAGAAGTCCTCTTTTAACCAATCTCTCAATCCTATTAAGATTAATGTGACCTAGTCTTAAGTGCCAAAGATAGGTATTAGGAGAAATCTTTTGTCGTTTATTTTAAGTTTCAGCTGTTTTAAACATCTCGGTATTTAAAATAGCTTTTGTTTCGCTCGGTTTTAACATATATAAGTTGTTTTCTAGTTTTGCAGAACAAATATGAATACCTCTTTTGCAAATGAACACTTCATTGATTTCAAAAGATACTTTATACAATTGTTCTAATAAACAAGAGATAGATATTAGATTTCTTTTCATTTGAGGAACAAAAAGTACATTATCTAATATAATGAATTTATCTCCAAAAAACAACTTCAAATTTCCTACTGATCTTGCTGAGACAACCTCTCTTGTTCCAACCCTGAGTGTTATCTCGCCGTCCGCAAGCATTCTCCAGGAGCTAGTTTCCTGGTAAAAAGAACAAATATGATTAGTCGCCCCTGAATCTAGTATCCAAGTTGAGTTGTCATACTCTACTAAACATATTTCTACAACGAGTAAATCATATTTACCTTGTTGTCTCTTTTCGGCTTTCTTCTCTGCAAGGTATTTTGGGCAGTTTCTCTTCCAGTGCCCGTTTTCATTGCAATGGAAACATTTTCCTTTATCTACTTTTTGAACCTTGTGTTTGCGGTTAGTAGGAATCTTATTTTTCCCTTTACCCTTCTTCTTCATCAAAACACTTTTAGAAGTTGAAGGTCCATACTTATTTTTGGAGGACGATCCTCGTAGTAATTTCTTGGAGATAGCAACATTCGCTTCTCCTGTTTGTCCCTTGTTCATTAAGAGAGACTGATAAGTCTGTAGCTCATTAAGAAGAGCAGTCAAGTTATATTCTATTTTGTTCATTACCACATTGGTGCGGAACTGGAAGAAGCTCTTCGGAAGAGACATCATGATAAAACTAACTTGACTCTTCTCATCAATGACAGCTTCATTTTCTTCTGCCACATTGAAATGGACCATCATGTCCAGGACATGTTCTCTAACTGAGGTCCCTTCTTTCATACGACAGTTGTAAATGTATTTTAAGGCTTCATGTCTTAGGGAGAAGGACGGTTGTCCAAACATCCCTTTTAGAGATTCCATAATCTCTTTAGCAATACCCATAACATCGTGTTTCTTAGCCAAAACATCAGATATGCTGGCTAGAATGTACACTCGGGCTTTATCATTTGCCATTATCCATCTGTCATACGCATCCCGAACTGTTCGGTTTGCATTTGAGCTGGGGTTTGGAGGACACTCCTCAGTTAAAACAAACTTTAAATCATCAATGACTAGTATTGTGTTTAGGTTTGATTTCCAAGTTGTGTAGTTGTCGCCGTTTAATTTCTCAGAAGCGAGTAATTGTACTATTGAGTTTGTCATGCTGTGATATAAAGAAAATTCTATTAGTGATTTGACTTAATCCTGTTTAATCCAATCAGTTTTAGCAAATATAATAATGTACCCAAATCATTATTAATTTGCAACGATACTTTAATGAGTTAGAGCAACTGCTACCGAGGGGCAGTCAATCACTCATTCACTAAACCAAGACATTCTTGACTTAAACACTATTCCCAGAATAACTCTTGTTCCTATAGTGTTCTTAGTTATCGCTATTTTTGTCAAGAATATACCAACTCTTAGTATTTCTTCGTAAGTGTGACCCGCAATTTTCAGACCTCATAGATCGGTCCCAACAATGCTATCAAATGAAGAAGCCAAAGTTGGGAACGGACCTAAGAAATCCTATCCATTTCTGGAGTTTGCGTTGTTTCGACTCCCATGTTACGAATGGGTAGTTGCTCTAGGGCAACATGCAGGTGGAACATGGGAACCTTACGGTGCAACCTAGTGGTGGAGACCATAGGACGTATTTGACATACTTCCTTCTCCCACTTACTATAAATACTTTCTCTATTCACCTTGTTATTCACTCATGCAAATACCTTCCGAATGGAGGACGCTCCCAAGGCGACTCGAGGCCGAGCATGAATCTCACTGTGTGAATTTTACAGAGAGCGTGAAAAGAAAATGATGTATCTTATACACCTTTTTCCTCCCACTAAGTATTTTAGATGGTTGGGTATACTCATTACTTAAGTATATTCCGGCTAATTAAATATAACTTAAGTCTAGGTGATTTTTCTAAATCTTACATCACTTAAGCATGCTCATAAAACTTGGCTAACTAAGCTCAAGTACTGGTCCGATCTCCAGGTAGTAGGTGTTCCGTAAACCGTCAACTTAAGTACCTCCAGCCTTAGACAAGATCGTGCCAGGTGAGCTTTCTCGTAACCGCAATTTTGTAAGACATCGACCTATTTTAACTATTAAAATTGATCGTGCTCGGTTCTCAACCCTAAGTGAGCATGCACTTATCTTTATTATAGATTTTTAACGTCTATCTCGTTTTATGACGTTGAAAATAACCTATAACATGCATCTAACATGCTTTATATAACAATTATATAATCATCCATTCCATGCAATAATATAACAATTTATATCTTTCACTCATGGAACCCTAAACATGCATACTATACATTATAACACTTATAACATACTTGGAATGCATGAAACATGCTTAGCCTATGGTGGGATTTTAAATCTATATGACATACTTTATGCATATACATTTTCTATTTAATTAAAACATACATTCATAATGCATAATTAATTAAACACGCTAAAGTGGGTTGATTTTGGCATTTTAAAGCAAGCAATTAACTAAATTATTACACTAATAATTAAAAATAACTTGAGCCATTCCCGAGGATCACGAACTGGGCGAACCAACCCTTAAAAACGTTGAATCGGACCCCAACGGCAGAAAAAACACTCGAACCGCCTCTTCCATCTTCTTCAGTTCAGCTTGCTATCTCTTCCATTTTCGATCAATTACAACCTAAAATGGACTCTAATGACTCCATAAAATTACAGACCTTTCTTCATTCATTAAAGCCCATACACATTAGGCTTATTACAGACCTTTCTTCATTCATTAAAGCCCATACACATTAGGCTTATTACAGACCTTTCTTCTTTTATATTTTACCGGATCCTGTAATAGTCAGATCCCATATCCAATTGATTAGATTTTTCTTAGTATTTTAAGTTATAGGAAATAAGGTTAGATTCAATAAATTTTAGTTGGCAAATCTATAAACTGGGAGATAGTAGCCAAACAATCGACTCAAAATTGGTCAGTAATATCTGTTTAGACAATTGAAAATCTATTTACAGAATGAAAATAATTACAGAGAGGGAGGGAGATTGAGGAAAGATTTGTTGAACAGAATTTAACAATAAAACAGGAAATATCAGAGCGCAAGGAACTCCATCGAATTTTGTCTAACAGGAAATATCAGAATTTTAAGATGACAAATGTATATTAGAGAAATAATTTTATAGAGTTCAAACTTGAAACTGATGTCATGGACTCACATAGGTTAACTTGGATTTCAAAGGACGGAATTGAACTCTCATTAAGGATATATTCGTGACAACGACTTAAGCTAACAAGGTAAGTGACCTTACTATCGGCATAGTTATATATGATGTTGACACGTGCCCCGTGGTTCTGCACGTTCATATATATTGATATGTGTGAATTGTTTGTGGATCGATATGCTTCTTATATGTTATGTGTATATTATAATATGTGAACTGTGTGATAATAATTACGGTACGATGTGTTCAAGGATATGTTTGAGATAGGATACGAGAAGGATGCACAAAACGAAATGTAACGATAGGAGTAAAATACGTTCATGAACGTTAATGTTAGGTTACATACCGGAGTGTATGGATAAGAAAGATTGATGGAAGAATACGGTTAGGTTACAGGTAGAAAGGGATAGGTTTGTGATAGATTGATAGAACGATAGCGTTAGGATTGATAGAACGGTAATGTTAGGATACGTTCTTGTGATGATATGACTATGGTACATTCACGTAATGATATGTATAAGGACGTTAAGGTTATGATAAGTTAGAGAACGATATGACTACAAAGTGTTTACGTTATGACTTGTTTATGATATGATATATTGTGATGCAATATGTCATGGTATGATGTGTATATGATGAAATGTTATGTTAAAAGTATAGAATGTTATGTTAGGTCTCTTAAATTGTATGTATACAGCATGATATGAATGGCATGAAATCACGATAAATGGCATGAAATATAACCCCATTAGAAATTATGTATGATTTGAGATATGATATGAATGATGAACTATATCTGAAACGATTTGAAAAATGATATGATATGTACATAATGCTAACGCGGTTGTATTAAAGAATAATAAAAATGGAAAAGTTTTGGGACCTCATGCATTATGTGTGCTCATGCATTTGAGGGAATACCCTTCATCACGAGGGTACGGACGCGTACATCCAATGGCAGGACAATGATCGTTATGCTTTGCATAGCGCTGCCGGGACGGTTACTAGTTCTAGCGGGTGGTCGGCCTAAGGGGCTCCCAGAGTATGCCCACCGGATAAGGAATGTGGCCCAGTGGTGTGCGAACTAGCTGGTGAGCTCATACTCGCACGTATGGGCTGTGTGTAGAGTTGGTACACGTCAAAAATTACCTGTTAGGACAGCACCATAGGGAAAACGGAATGAAAGATAGGTCTCATCATCTCATTGCATGTGATTGTTACATTTAACCCAATAGTGGGGTCACTTACTTAGTATTTCTTTAAATACTCAAGCCATGTGCTACTACATTTTTCAGGTTAAGGCAAGACATTCTTGTACGGCTGACAACATCGCAATTCGAGACCATTTCACATGCGTAGGATAGTGGAATTTATTTTTTTAGACTTACCTAGAATAGGATATTTTTAACTTAAACTCTTATTCATTTTATTTAGTCTTTTGTTGTGTCTTTTTAAAACCTGTTTTCAAAACACATAAGTCCATGACTGTGTTTGAAGATAAAGGTTATGTTTTATGGAATTTAAATGAAGTCTTTCGCATTCAATGTTATGGTATGTATGCAGTAGCGACCTAAAATTAAGTAAACAATTTCGGGTCGTTACAATGTAAGTCCATGACAGTGTTTTATGATGAAATTTATATTTTAGGATAAAGTTTAAATGCTTATTTCTGCACAAAATGATTATTCTTTAATGACCGTAGTGACTCGAGGTAAGTAGAAATCTAGAATTGAAGTTTGGGTAGATGCATACATGTTATATGTAGTTCTTAGGTTAGATTATCGATCATTTTCTTATTTTATTTAAAAAATTTATGCTATTTATTTCCCGTTATATTGTTTAAAAAAATTTATTACAAACGTTTAAGTCCATAGCGTCATTTCTTTTAAATGAATTTCTCCACGCATTCTAGTTATATTATGCATGTAGTTGCGACCTTGGTTTTAATAGAAAATTAGAGTCATTATAATTGGGATAAGAGCAATACCTCTCACAGTAAGATGTGATTCAGGGGCAAACCAAGGAGAAATCTTGTGGGTATGTGACACCTGAGTAAAGAGGAGTACATGAATGAATTGAGAACATATCAGAGTGAGAGTGATCCTAAAGTTAGGATGACTAAGAAAGTCTTAAAGGAAATAAAGGTTACAACCTATTCCAACAATGTGCATCTTCCTTTTTAGTGGCTCAATAATAGAAACTTCATTTTTTAACATACTTTGTTTGGAGTAATTCTATGTTGGGTGATGTTCTAGAAATTTTCCTATAATACATGTGAGTGAGGACAAAGTATGTTAGGACAACTCGTATTGGTTTGTGGGAATAATTTTCACTGTTAGAAGCAAGAGTAAGTAACGTGACTACTAACATGGGAATACTAGAGCCATTAGGTGTTGAATCAAGATTTTGAATCTTGATTTAAATCTTGGGCAAGAGTTGTTACACATTTGTGAGCGCCTAGGGATAGTCTTCCTTATCTTTTCTATCATTCACTATGAAATTTCCTTAACAATGATGTCATTTTCTTTTACAAACTCGATAAGACTAGTCATGAAATTTTCTATTATTTTTAAATATATTAAATGCATTATTACTATCTCGTATAAAATTTAATTATTTTTTTAGGACTATTGGTACGGATTCAAATTAGTTTGTTGTCCAAATAACAATAAGCAAACATAGCGAAGTGTCAAAAAGATAACAGAATATACATATACATATATTATCGTATTGTAGCTATATTCATTTATTCTTGCCCCAATGATTGAATTTAGTGCCCACACTAACAATCACAAACATATTAGTTCTGTTCTTATTAACACTTAATTCTTGAGATCTTCTTGTTTGAGGTCTTCAAATTGCATATTATTGAACTTCAATTCTTTTGTTGCCGATTTAAAACAAATGCATAAACCGATTTCAGAACACGAACAAGTATGATCTCCACAGTCAGCAGAGGTGTTGCATGCGATTTGTTTTAGAAGGCTTCTCTTTATTACCAGTGGCGGCATCCCTTCAACTTCAACTGTAATAATATTTAAACACTTAACATTATGCTTGAAACTTTTGAACACTTAACATGTGATTTGTGTTAGAAGGCTTCTCTATTGAAATTTTAACATTCAAAGAGACAAACAAAAAACGAAGAACTAGAAATTTTACCAGAACGAGACACAACCAACAGTATCATCACAATAATGAAACTCAACTTCACTCTACTAATCTCTGCCATATTATCCTTTGGGTTGAAAATATTTTGAATGGTTTTCTTGCCAATCCATTATATAATGTCTATAAATTAAATTAGCTCATAAATATAAACCTAAATAGTAGATTTTTGTTGATGCATATGCCAAATATATGATATTTCTATAATTACAAAACCATAAATCCTATTTTTCCTAAAAATAGGAAAAAAAAAAAACAAATAGAAAATGTATAGTCATCTACCATTCTTTAAGCCTGAGAAAAAAAAATAAATATAAACCAAATTGTCACAACTTTTTTCAGAATATGTAACGTAAGATCCAACATTGATGGGAGAGGAAAACAAAAAAGTATGGTAACCTACCTCTAACAGACGTGTTTTAAAACCTTGACGAGAAATACGTAAGGGAAAGCTCAACGATGACAATATCTGATAGCAGCAGTGGGATTGGATTGTTACACGTAGTTAAGCTTACGAGGTTTTGTCATTAACATTAACTTAAATAGAAGCCAATAATTTATTAAAACATTTATTCTTGAATCAAAATTGAGAAGTTTTAACTTTATAATCATGGCCTTACACAATAATAACATCAAATTGGTTTGGAAATTAGAGATATGGGAAACTTTAATTAACAAAAGGACAGTAATTATAAGTATATTTTTTAAAAGGGTATGAGCAGGTTGTTTAGACCCGTTAGGGATATTAGAAATTTCAAAACTTTCCAGCACAATTAGAATTATTGATTAATATCCTTAAAAAAAAAAAATAATAATAATAGGTTGGTTACGAATGAAGGGACTAGCAAACAACTCACCAGATTAGCCTAGAACCTCGTGATATTCCTAATGAGCCAAATAGCAAGAACCAATGAACCAAAAGATTTCCGACTAGGCTAAACAATTAAAAGCTATGAAGTTATAAACTAGAACGTTAACTTGAGTTTGAATAAACTGGTGTCATGTGTTTGATATGTGTGATGTCTATAATATGATATGATATATAATTTGATATGATATGTGAGATGATACTGTATATTGTAGAATATGATATGTGCAGAAATGATATAACACGATTTATGACACGTTGATACACATATGTTTTTACATGATACACAACCTCGAGAGATGTTGGAGAGGCTATGGTATAAATTATATGATACGAAGAAAAATGGAAGGGGGTTGTCTTACATGATTTAATTAATGTGAAATGTTGGGATCTCATACATTGTTATACATATCATGCATCAAGATATTACCGTATTGTGATGAGTATGAACATTTACATTATGAATATCATATTTTATATGATGCTACGACGATCGCTACTCCTTTCGGGTGTCTAGCAATAGCACTAGAGAACACTAGCCCAACCAGAATGAGGTCCGTGTGTAGAGTAGTAAATACAAATTCAATGATCCAGTTAGGATAGTAACCTAAGGGAATATGGTTTTTATATGATAGGTCTCATTCATTTTACATGTCTTTACATTTTCTAACCCTAATAGTGGGATCACGTACTGAATATTTCTTAAAATACTTAAGTCACGTGCTACTTTTATATTTCAGATCTCAAGACACGGTTGACCGCGGCATCACAAATTAAAAGATTAGGGCACATGCATAGGGTAGTTGCACTTAATTTCGTAAACTGTAAGTTAGTATAGGCTTTTTTTTTTTTTTTTTTTTTTTTTTTTTTTTTTTATTACTTATGTCAATCTTAATTTTTCAATTGTATTATTTTAAGATTTTTTCCTTAAACATGTAACATTGTTTTATGAAGACATTTTAAATGAATATTTTTCCACAAGATGTCACGTCATGTATGTGGTAGTGATTTTAAGTAAGTAGAAAACTAGGGTCGTTATAGTTGGTATCATTGCTCTAGGTTATAGATTTTGTTGACTAGCCTACGAGGTAGGCCTGACATGTTCCGTGGTCTCACCGCTATGCTCCATCACCATCAGGTATGTCAGGCGTAAGATAAGAAAATGAAATGTCATTGATTATGTATATTGTTACTACTTGTACATTATAAATGTATTTCATAATTGAATTTGATAAAATTGACTAGATTGTTGTTGACCGCATGATTGTTCGCTTAATTATATGTGTATGATCATATAGAACATTATGTAGTTTATGTTACTTCATAGTAGACTTAGGAAAAATTGTGTGGTTGTTTAGAACCATGCCGTCTAGAGGACGTGGAAGAGGACATCGAGAAAGGGGACAACCCCCTGTTCGAGGAAGGGGTAGAGGTAGAGGGAGCCCAACTTGTGAAGGCTATGTAACAAGAACATACGTGGTTGCGCCACCTCCAACAGCACCACTGGCAGGAATAGACCCCACGACGAATCTGATGTGGGAATCGTTCTAGGCCATGATTCAAATAATGGTGGCCACCGAGCAAGCCAAAAGCTCGTAGTCTACATGAGGGGCAAGATATTTTTGGGATTTCAAATGATACAACCCGCGTACCTTTAGTGGAAGCGCAAGAGACCCAATAGAGGCGCAATTATGGCTATCGTGATTGGAGACGATTTTGTTATTAATGAACCTATCTACTTCAATTTTAGAGGTCATTCACCGAGAATGGATGTTTGAGCTAAATATGTGATTGGCTATATATGGTTGAAGCAGCAAAACAAGGATTGAGTTGGATTAATTTTTGAAACCGAAAAGCCCGAGTTATAAAATTGGGTTGGGTTAATTTAAAGACAACATCTCCTGGCAGTGAGTTTGAGCTGTTACTATTATTAAGCTTACCCAGTTTTGTAATTATAATTAACCTAAATAAAAGTCAAGAATTTGTTAAAACATTTATTCTTGAGTCAAAATTTAGAGGTTTCAATTTTATATTAACCTTTAAAAAATAATAACACCAAACTTTAATTAACAATATGATTAAGGATAGGTATTATTTTGGAAAAGGGTAGAGTAGGTTGTTGTTTAGACATATTTTGTATGTTAGAAATTTCAAACTTTTGAGTAGAATTAGAATTAATGTATAATATCCTTGAAACATAAAAAATGAATAGTTAGGAAGGGACTAGAAAACAACTAATCTAGAACTTCAGGATATTCCTAATGAGCCGAATAGCGAAAATCGATGAACCAAAAGATCTCCGACTAAGCTAAACGATGAAAAGCTTTGTAGATACAGAACTAGAACCTTAAGTTGAGTTTGGATAAACTAGTAGAGCCTAAATGTCAGATATGTGACATGTAGGTATGTAATAAGATACAAGAATGACGTAACAAATGTGAATGATATATGATTTATAAATAAACTAAGAGCCTATAATTGTAAAATCCTTGTTTACCTATTAAAAATAAGGTGCCACTATATGTCAGAAATCAATTTAGAATTATTGTATTTCATTAATATATTTTAAGACTTTTTATTTACTTTAGGTTACCTTTACATAATGGTTAATTATGACGATTAAGTATGAATGTTACAATTCTTGGAATGCCTTTAATAGTTTCATTTTAAGGATATATAAAGCCATGTATGTTATATGTGTAAGAGACTTGGAAAATAGAGTAAAAGAAGCATTTGTGCTATTCTTTAGCCAATGGCTAAGTTTCTTTGCAATTCTATGTAGTTTAGATTGCATGTAGAATCATTCAAGCTCGACATGATCAATCTTGCCTGTGGAGTGATTCGAATCTCAAAGGTGCGCGTCCGCACTCATCATCTCTTGGGAAAGTAGCCCTATGCTTATGAACATACAATATGTATGAGGTCCCTCTAAATCCATCGTAATGTCTCTTCTGACACAACCCTCTAGTCTCATTTCTTGTTACTCTAGGTAACACATACTCGTGGATATTTATATTAATATCATTTTCACGCTCTTAGGGTTGTGTCTTATGTCGATCTAATGACATGATGCAATATGGCACTCATCATCATCTAGCATGCTCAATATGAAAAACATCATCATATTAAGGTAAACATCATGCAATCATCATACTCATCATAATGCCACAGTGCATCAAACATATCAAGTGTCATTCATCAAAATATGTATATATTGCACCTATCATCAAGCATTGTAATCCACACATCATCATAACTCATACAATTTTTTTAGCCTATCCTATAGTAAGGCCACTTACTTGGTTGGCCTTGGCCGAAGTACTCCCTAAATAGCTAAACGTAAGCTCCCGTTCTGTGAGAGTTGCTTCCTACGTCGCCGGAGTTTGTTTCCTATCACACCGTTCACCACTTTCCGTTAGTATTTTACAATTAATTTACCTATAATTTAATAAAGGTGAAATACGGCTCTAAAACGGCCTCAAATACCTTAATCGGGCCTGAAAACAGATCTGGGAGGGTCAAAACAATGAAAACCGGGCTGAAAACAGGTGAGCCGAGCCGAACAGCCGCTGGAAGCCGCCGGAGGGAGCCCGAGCCATTTGCGCCGAGCCGAGCCGAGGGACCGCCTGCGCCGCTATTTGACACGTGGTAAAGGTTCACTCATTGACCTTTCTGTCCATACATTCTCGAAATCTGATTTTAAAATATCCCAAATGGCATTTTCTTTTGATCCACATTTTTTTTCCTCTCTCCTTGTCATAAAGAAAGACAAAGAAAAATTAGGGGTAGAAACATTGGGGAGAATTTGTGTTAAGATTCAAACCCATAGCTGATGGTAGAACTATGATAGATATTTTTGTTTCCTACTCAATAAAATATTACGGTGCTGGTATAGACCGAAATTTTGTTACAGTCCTATTCTGATCGGTAATAGATACCGGGGCTTTGCAATATTTGACGGATCACAATTCTGTATAGTCCATTTACTATAGGAGTTCCTCGGGAATTCATTAGAGGAATGTTTCCAATTAAAATTGTTCGTTCTCTATATTTTTAATAATTAAAAAGAAAGAAAGAATTGTTTTCCTTTCCTCAATATTGTTTGTGTCCACTTGATTTGGTTCATCATTAATGTATGGTCTTTATAGATGAATTCCATATACAAATTTGCCCATTTTCCCATAAAAAATCAAGAAATTTGTAATACCTCTTCTCTTTTGGCTACCTACCCCAATTCTAGTAAATTTTTGGAGTCAAAATCATGACATGAAACTCGTTAAGAACTCCACCCTATCCCAATGCAAATAGAATGCACTAGTAAATCACATGGATTCATAGTCCAAAATTGTTTTAATTCCCTAAAATCTTTTATATTTACCCTTAATATCATAAATAAGTGTCATATGAATTTCTTATCATATTTCGAGTCTTCAAGGATCATGAAAACGTCATAGAATTTTCATAAAGGTCTTAAGATCATTTACTACATCAAATCTTGGTTAAATTCTTCAACCTATTCCAATGGCCTTCCGAATTTCTCGTCGAGGGTTTAACACACGTCTAGTTAGATGGAGGTTTCCATACTGTTATAAATAATGTTTTGTTTTCCCTGTCCAATCAAGGTGGAATCTTACCTTATTTATCTTTAGAGCAAAATAATAATAAATAAAATAAAATAAATTAAATTGTGACAGTTCCTTTATATTTACTTATTTTTCTCAAGCTCAAGTTAAATTTTGGGCAAATGACTATCATTTTTTAAGAAAAAAAAACTGAAACCCAATACATTTCCGATGTGGATTTCTTTTTAACATTTTCAGAAAAAATGGGATTTGTGATTTTGTAATTATAGAAATATCATATATTTGGCATATGCATCAACCAAAATCTACTATTTAGGTTCATATTGGTGAACTAATTTGACGTCTAGAGGATTATATAATGGATTGACAAGAATGAAACTTAACCATCACACCTGTCCATTCAAATTATTTTGAACACAAATAATAACATGGCAGAGATTTGTAGTGTGAAGTTGAGTTTCATTATTGCGATGATACTGCTGGTTGTGTCTCGCTCTGGTAAAATTTCTAGCTCTTCGTTCTTTGTTTGTTTTGAATCTCTTTAAAGGTTAATATTTCAATAGAGAAGCCTTCTAAGACAAATCGCATGCTAAGAGTTCAAAAGTTTCAAACATAATGTCGAGTGTTTAAATATTATTGCAGTTGAAGTTGAAGGGATGCCGCCACTGGTACCAAAGAGAAGCCTTCTAAAACAAATCGCATGCAACACCTCTGCTGACTACGGAGATCGTACTTGCTCGTGTTCTTATCTCGGTTTATGCGTTTGTATTCAATTCGCAACCAAAGAATTGAAGCTCAATGATATGCAATTTGAAGACCTCAAACAAGAGGACCTCAAGAATTAAGTGTTAATATGAACAAAACTAATATGTTATGATTGTTAGCGTGCTGGACAAAATTCTATCCTTGGAACGCAATAATACTGAATACCATACAATAATATATGATATATGTATAATTTTTTTTTTATTTAATCTTTTGACACACTTTGCTTTATTTGCTTATTTGTCTTTTGGACAACATACAAACTTAAATTCGTATTAATAGTCATAAAAAAATAATTAAATTTGTACGAGGTATTCCTTTAAAATCAAATCAGGTAACAATGCATTCAATTTATTTTAAAAGAATAAAAAAATTCATGACTAGTCTATCCAGTTTGTAAAAGAAAATGACATAAAAGTTAAAGGAAATTTCATAGTGAATGATAGAAAAGATAAAAGGAAGACTATCCCCTCGCTGTCACAAATGTGTAACGACTCATGTCTAAGATTCAAATCAAGATTCGAAATCTTGATTCGACACATGATGGCTCTAGCATTCTCCTACTACATAGTCACGTTACATACTCCTCGCTTCTAACAGTAAAATTATCCCTACAAACCAACACGAGTCGTTCCAGAAATAAAATTATCATTTTCTCACACTACAATAGAATCTCTCTCTGAATAAGATAAACAGAAATAAAATTAGAAACTTTAGAGAGAGCAACAAGTGAAGTTTTTTAAGAAAAGAAAGTTGTGTATTGTGAAATGTTACAATTGGAAACTTTGGAGAGAGCAAGAGGTTTTTTAAAAAAAGTTTAAATCGAGGAAACTATGAAAGTTGTGTATTGTGAAATGTTATGTGTGTTTTAAAATATACGGAATGGATGAATTTATTGTGAAATGTTACGTGTGTTTTAAAATATGAGGAGGGGATGAGTTTAAATAGTGATCAAGTCCTAAAAATAAGAATCGATACGGACCACTAATGGCACATGTCCAAATAATAATATTATACATCATGATAGGCATTCTAATATATCATCATAAATTTGAAATTCGCTCAAATCCATATTCTCCCCCTATATTAATGTTCCAATGAATTATGAAACATCACAATAACGAAGTGATTCATTAATTATAAAATAACAACTAAGTGATTCATTAATTATAAAATAACAACTAAGTGATTCAATGACAAACTTAGAGCATATTTTTCCTAATTTTTTCCTCCTATGATAAAAAAAAATAAAAAAAAAATAAAAAATAATAATAATAATAATAATAAAAGAATTACATGCTCTCCCTTTAAACAAAATTATAAAATTCAAGATATATCACACCGAGTAATACCAAACTCAAATTCAAGATATATCACACCGAATAATACCAAGCTCAAGCCTAGTTTTGCAAAAAAAAATTCTTCATTTAACGGCTTGGTAAAAATATCTACTAATTGATTATTAGAGTTTACAAAATCAAGAATAATATGTCCATTTTGCACATGCTCTCTAATAAAATGATGTCTAATGTCAATATGTTTAGTTCTAGAATGATGAACAGGATTTTTGGTTAAATTAATAACACTAGTGTTATCACAAAATATAGGCACACTATCAAATGTTAATCCAAAATCACAAAGAGTTTTTTTCATCCAAAGAATTTGAGCACAACAACTAGCAACCGCAATATATTCCGCTTAGGTAGTAGATAAGGCAACCGAATTTTGCTTTTTACTAAACCAAGAAACTAATAAACTACCAAGAAATTGACAAGTTCCACTAGCACTTTTACGATCAGGTAAATTTCCTGCAAAATTTGCATCAGAATATCCTACCAATTTAAACTCAACATTTCTAGGATACCACAATCCTAAATTAATATTCCAAAGCAAATATTTAAATATTCTTTTAACGGCATGTAGATGAGATTCCTTAGGACAAGATTGAAACCTAACACAAAGACATACACTAAACATAATATCAGGTCTACTAGCAGTCAAGTAGAGTAAAGATCCAATCATACCTCAATAAGATTTTATATCTACACATCTACCTTTTTCATCCTTGTCAAGCTTGGTAGATGTGCTCATTGGAGTTTTTGCAATCTTACCTTCATTGAACTTAGGAAGATACCATCTTTCAGTTGTAAATCCTTCATTGAACCTTTTAAGTAAATCCTTGGTGTACTTCTCTTGATTTAGGAAGATACCATCTTTCAGTTGTTTGATTTAATATCCAAGAAAGAAACTGATCTCTCCCATCATACTCATCTCAAACTCATTATGTATACATTTAGAAATTTCTTCACATAAAGAGGGATTAGTAGAACCAAATATAATATCATCCACATATATTTGTACTAATAGCATATCTTTTTCTTTAATTTTAATAAAGAGGGTAGTGTCGAGCTTACCCATTTTGAAATCATTCTCAATAAGAAAATTACTAAGTCTATCGTACCAAGCTCCTTGGAGCTTGTTTTAAGCCATAAAGAACCTTTTTTAACTTATAGACATGATGTGGAAAATCAAAATTTTCAAATCGAGGAGGTTGTTTTACATAAACTTCCTCCATAATATAATCATTTAAGAATGCACTTTTCACATCCATTTGATATAATATAATTTTTTTTTTTGTAAGAAACAAATGCAAGTAACATTCTAATAGCTTCTAATCTAGCAACGTGCAAAAGTTTCTTCATAGTCTATACCTTCTTCCTAACAATAACCTTGAGCTACAAGTCTACCTTTATTTCTAATGATATTCTCATTTTCATCAATTTTATTTCTAAAAACTCATTCCCAAACTTTGTTCCTCATAGTCTATACCTTCCTTCTGACAATAATCTTGAGCTACAAGTCTAGCTTTATTTCTAAAAGTCAAATGGTCAATTTGACTTATTCTTTGTGGAGATTAAAGGGGATCGGGAATAAATTCCGTCCACAAACGTCTTTTTTCGGGAGACTATAAATACCCATAATATGTTATGTAAAATTCAGATTCGTGGATGAATGTAATTCAGATCTCAAATTGAGACGTTTCCATTAGACATCTGAGCATCATATTTGCCATTTCTATGTTTCAAGCAATTCTTGTGGTAGAATTGCACCCGAGTCATTCAATCAAGCCTTGATCAAGTTAGATTGTGGAGTGACTCAATTTAGAACAAGGTTTCCAAATCTTGCTTCTAGATATTCGATCGTAAGAGGTAATCTAATTCTAGCCTTATCTCTTGGTTGATCCAAATTTCGTATAAGAAGGTGTTAATTACTTTGATTCAAGGGTTCTTGCTTCAACATAAACTTGGATCGTTGGGCTGAGGATTAGGGTTGCCTTATCAATTTAAATTCTCAGGGTTTACTACCGCCTGTCGCTTCGCAATTTGACCCACAAGCCTATCTCCGTTCTTAGTGTAGGCCACCACTGATGGAGTCGTCCTCTGGCCTTCGGCGTTGGTTACAATAGTCGGCTTCCCACCTTCCATAGCCGCCACTGCTAAGTTGGTGGTGCAATTTATGGCAGATAGATTTATGGATGATGCAAAGCATGCTGCTGAGAACCCTTGAATCAGAGTAATTAACACCTCCTTAGACGAAATTTGGATCAACCAAGAGATAAGGCTAGAATTAGATTACCTCTTATGATCGAAGATCTAGGAGCAAGATTTGAAAACCTTGTTCTAAATTAAGTCACTCCATAATCGAACTTGATCAAGGCTTGATTGAATGGCTCAGGTGCAATTCTTATCATCTTCCCCCTCTTCAGAAGGATTCGTCCTCGAATCAGAAAAAATCATCACCTTCTTTCCGTCATCTCCTTTTGAAATGTTTTTGAATCTTCTTGGCAATAGGTCCATTTGGAACACCATGATTCTTATCATTTTCCCCCTCTTCAGAAGGATTCGTCCTCGAATCAGAAAAAATCATCACCTTCTTTCCGTCATCTCCTTTTGAAATGTTTTGATCAAATCTGCATGCTTCACTCAAAATCATCACCTTCTTTCCGTATCTTCTTTTGAAATGTTTTGATCAAATCTGCATGCTTCACTCACAAAAATATTAGAAGGAAATAGTAGGAATAGGAAGCAAATGAAGTGTATTAAATCCATAAACTACTTTCTTAAAGAATAAGTCAGTAGCATGCTTTGCATCATCCATAAATCTATCTGCCACATGCTTCATCTTCAGCCAACAAAAGTGTTTATGCAACATCTTATAAACTTTATTAATCCTAAGATGTCCCATTAGGGCACCACCATATGCTTCTCTCAAAAACAAATCTTTTATAGAGCATTTAGGAATACAAAGCATACTCTTAGTAATTAAAAATTTATGAAACACATAATAATCATCCACCACTTTTTTTTGCAAGCAAGATGCATAAATAGTTCTAAAGTCTTGGTCATCTCTATATAATTCAATAATATGCTCAACTTCAAGAATATTTGCAGTAAGAGAAGTAAAGAGATCATACCTTTTAGATAACACATGAGCTACTGTATTATCCTTACCTTGCTTATACTTGATGACATACGAAAATGTTTCAATAAATTCCACCCACTTTGCATGTCTACGGTTCAGTTTGCTTTGACCATTCACATACTTCAAGTTTTCATGATCAAAGTGGATCACAAATTCTCTAGGCAATAAGTGGTGTTGCGGCACATGCAATATATGAACTACAAACAATTCTTTATCATAGGTAGGGTATTTCAATGTTGCCCCATTTAGTTTTTCACTAAAATATACTAACGGCTTTTCATCTTGAATTAAAACAACACTTATGACCAAACCACATGCATCACATCCAATTTCAAAAGTTTTATAAAAGCTAGGCAAAACAAATAATGATGCATTGCTTAATTTGTTCCTAAGCAAATTGAATGCATTCTCTTGCATTCCTCGCCATTTAAAAACAACATTCTTTTTCACTAAGTCATTCAATAGTTCAGTTGTGGTTCTAAAATCATTTATAAATCTCTTATAGAGGTTAGCTAACTCATGAAAACTCCGAACTTTACGTGCACTCTTTGGTGTTGGCAAATCCATAATGAATTTAACTTTGTCTCTATCTAATGCTATTCTACTTTTATCAACTATGAAGCCAATAGAGTGAACTTTTTCCATGCAAAAACTACCCTTATTAAAATTAAATTTCTCTTTTCTATGTGTAATCAAAACTAATTTAACATGCTCCACATGCTCAAGAAAAATCTTCATATAAATTATACAATATAAACAACAACATGTTTTCTCATATATTTTCTCAAAACATTATATATTAAGCGCATAGGTGTACTAGGAGCATTAGTTAACCTAAAAGGCATAACAAGCCATTCATACAATCCAAACTTAATATTGAAAGTTGTTTTCCATTCATCTTCTACATGCATTCTAATTTAATGATATCTAGATTTCAAAATAATTTTTATAAATAGACACGAATCATGCAATAAATCAAGCATATCGTCTAACCTAGGAATAGGATGCCGACACTTTACCGTGATTTTGTTGATGACTCTATTATCCATGCATATGCGCCAAGTTTAATCTTTCTTTGGCACCGATAAGTCTCGTATAGAACATGGACTCAAATTTTCTCGTACATAGCCCTTCTCCATGAGCTCCTCTACTTGCCTTTGAATTTCTTTTGTCTCGGTTGGATTGACTCGATAAGCTGGCTTATAAAGAATGACAGTCCTTGGAATGAAGTCTATTTTATGTTCAGTATCTTTAACGGGAGGTATTTCTTTATCTTGAAACATGTCTTCAAATTCCTGTAAAAGAGATTGAAAAACACTAGGCAAAGCCAAGTTGTTATAGTTAGAGATCAAATATCCTCCATTGTACATAAGTATAAAGATCGATTTTTGTGAAAGCCTTCTCACCTCTCCAACTGTAGCCAAATAACTCTCTCTCTCCCTTTTTTCTTCAATTTAATCTCTTTTTTCATTCTTCTTTTTTTCTCTTTGATTTTTCTCTATTTTTTCACTCAACTCTCGTTTTTCTTTTAACTTTTTTTCCTCAAACTCTTTCTTTCTTTCCTCCAATTTTAATTGATCAGCAAATACATTTGCAGAACTCAAAGGTACAAGAGTGGTTTTTCTACCATCGTTTACAAAAGAATACCTATTCAAATAGCCATCATACATAGCCCTCCTGTCAAATTGCCATGGTCGGCCAAGCAATATATCTCAAGCTTGCATTGGTAATACATCACAAAGAACTTCATCGTTATATTTTTCCAAAGTAAAAGATATTAAAGCTTGGGAAACTACCCTCATTGTTCCACTATCATTGAGTCATTGGAGCTTGTAAGGTTTAGGATGATCTTGGGTTGAAATTTGTAACCTTTTGATCAACATGGTACTTACAACATTGGTGCAACTTCCACTATCAATGACAAGACTACAAGCAGTCCCCTTGACGAAACACCGCGTGTGGAACAGGTTGTCTCTTTGATCATCAATATCATTCTCCATAACTTGAGTCTTAACAAGTCTTCTTGTTATAAGTGCCAAATGAATCCCATCTTCTAGTTCCTCCTCATTCTTCTGGACATCTTCAACTAGATCATTGATCTCCCTTCCATTTTTCTCGTCTTGGTTCATGATTGTACAAACAGTAGTGAAATATGTTTAGGACCTCAGACAGTCAACTCACTGATTTTACACTTAGAAACACTCGTGTTTATACACACAAAGGTAGGCTGTTTAGGAAAGTGACTAAATTATGATCAAGGTAGGCTAATATATGGGTAAAGCAATTCTGATAGTAGCAAGCTATTCAAGGCAATCAAGATAGTTAATTATGAAATAACAGCAAAATAAAACAAGAAGTGAACAAACAAATGAGAGACACAAATATTTTGTGATAGAATTGCACACTGAAAAATAAAATAAAAAATTAAAAAAAGAAAGGACGTGAAGATTTTAAGAACGATCTAACTCTCTTTTTACAGAAAATTTAGAAGTTATCTTCAAGCGTAGATTATGAGAGAGAAAAAATATCAAACACAACAGTTCTAGATTTAGATGGATTGAGAAAAATATGTGAATCGAAGTTTATTTGATCTTCAAAATAAACATGCAAATGATCTAAAAAAATTATAAATATCGTTTATAATCACAATCATAAGAACAAATACGATAAGATTTTTTTTTTTTCAAAATCTAAACGTGAACTGTAGGAAGAAAATGAGAACAAAGTGAAAAGTTGATTAATAATGGCGGAAATGACAGCAAGAAAATAAATGGACAAATTTAAAGAAAAGATAAACAAGAGCATAAATAAAAGATAAAATCAATTCTAGAGTCGGCCACAAAGATGTAAGCCTAGGCTCTGATACCAAAATGATAAGGCCCTAATCCTCAGCCCAACGATCCAAGCTTTTGTTGAAGCAAGAACCCTTGAATTAAAGTAATTAACACCTCCTTATACGAAATTTGGATCAACCAAGAGATAAGTCTAGAATTAGATTACCTCTAATGATTGAAGATCTAGAAGCAAGATTTGAAAACCTTGTTCTAAATTGAGTCACTCCACAATCAAACTTGATGAAGGCTTGATTGAATGGCTCGGGTGCAATTCTACCACAAGAATTGGTTGAAACTTAGAAATGGAAAATATGATGCTCGAATTTCTAAGGGAAACGTCTCAATTTGAGATCTGAATTACATTCATCCATGAATCTGAATTTTACATAACATATTGTGGGTATTTATAGTCTCCCGACAAAAGACGTTTGTGGACGGGATTTTTCGAGATGTTTGTGGATGGGATTTATTTTCGATCCCCTTTAATCTCCACAAAGAATAAGTCAAATTGACCATTTGACTTTTACATAATTTATGAAATTAAACATAGTTTTTTTTTAATGATGTGCCTGATTGGCTAATGCAACAGGTTTGAAATCAATTGAGCTCTCCGTGCGTCGGTTCGAATTCTGTTGTTTTGGAACACATTGATTCTTATCAATGAGGCATACCTCCATACTTTTGGCACTGATGAAGAACTTTCTTCTTTTCATTTAAGCTCACTCGTTCTTTATTTGAAAGAGTTTCCTTTCCTTTGTCACTGACAAGTAAATCTCCAAAAAAGTGAAGAACTTTCTTCTTTTTATTTAAGCTCATTTCTTCTTTACTTGAAAGAGTTTCCTTTCTTTTGTCACTGACAAGTAAATCTCTAAAAAATGAACTTTCTTCTTTTCATTTAAACTCATTCTTCTTTACTTAAAGAGTTTCCTTTCCTTTGTCACTAAAAAATGAACTTTCTTCTTTTCATTTAAACTCATTCTTCTTTACTTAAAGAGTTTCCTTTCCTTTGTCACTGACAAGTAAATCTCCAAAAAAATTTCTAAATCATCCCTATAAATAGACTCATTCAAAATATCATTACAAGATTTATCAAATACCACATGTATAGATTACAAGATTCATCAAATATCACAGGCATAGATTCTTCTATAACTAAAGTTCTCTTATTGAAAACTCTATAACCTTTACTAATAGATGAATAACCAAGAAAAAATACCAATATCCGTCTTAGAATCAACTTTCTTCCTTCTTTTCATTTAAGCTCACTTCTTCTTTAACTTGAAGGAGTTTCCTTTCCTTTGTCATTGACAAGTAAATCTCCAAAAAAATTTCTAAATCATCCCTACAAATAGACTCATCAAAAATATCATTACAAGATTCATCAAATACCACATGCATAGATTCTTCTATAACTAAAGTTCTCTTATTGAAAACTCTATAAGTTTTACTAATAGATGAATAACCAAGAAAAAATACCAATATCCGTCTTAGAACCAAAATGTCCCAACTTTTCTTTGTTGTTCAAAATAAAACATTTGCAACCAAAAACTTTGAAATATCCAATATTTAGAATTTTATTATGCCAAAGTTCATAAGGATTTTATCTAAACAGGGTCTAATTAAAACTCTATTTGAAACATAACATGTGGTATTAGCAGCTTCCGCCCAAAAATATTTAGGTAAATCATATTCATTTAATATTGATCTAGCAAATTATTGTAAAGTACGATTTTTTCTTTCAACCACACCATTTTGTTGAGGAGTGCGTAGAGAGGAGAAGTCATGATAAAAACCATTATTTTCACAAAAATTTTCAAATGCTACCCTATCCAATTATCCTCCTTGGTCACTCCTAATTTTAGTAATTAAAAAATCTTTTTCATTTTGGACTCGTTTTACAATACTCACAAATCTTTTCAAAACATCATTTTTATGTTTTATCATCAAAACCCAAGTAAATCTCGAAAAAATCATCAACTATCACAAAGACATAGTAATTCCCTCCATAGCTAGCTATTTTAAAAGGTCCAAATAAGTTCATATGTAATAGTTGAAGAGGTCTAGTAGTAGAAATCACGTACTTAAATTTGAAAGAGGACTTGGTTTGCTTATCCACTTGACAAGCATCACATATTTTATCTTTTTCAAATTTAAAGTTAGAAAGGCCTCTAACTAATGAATTTTTTTTATATATTTGAAATCAAATGCATAATAGCATGTCCTAATCTTCCATGCCATAACCAAGAATTATCATGCAAAGTCGAAAGACATTTATCATTTGTTGGACAATCATTTAAATCAATAATATACACATTATTATCTCTATTTCCAACAAACAACACTTTTCTATCACTAACATTTTCAATTATGCAATTATTTTTATCAAATATAACTCTAAAACCTTTATCACATAATTGACTAATGCTAACTAAGTCATGCTTTAAACCATCAACTAAAAGTACATTTTCAATGAGAGTACCAGAGTCATTACCTATAGTACCCTTACCAATTATTTTACCTTCCTTGTTGTCACCAAAAGTTACTAAACCACCATCCTTTCTGGAGAGATTCACAAACTTGGATTGATTTCCCGTCATGTGTCTTGTGCAACCACTATCCAAATACCACTTCTTTTTCTTGGAGGCTTTCAAATAAACCTATCAATAAAGATATTCAAAATTGACCTTTTGGTACCCATACTTGTTTGGGTCCTAACAAGTTAGTTTTCACACATTTAGGAATCATGCTTGCATTCATATTAAAAAACATACCACACGGGAAACAAACAACATCATGCAGGAATTTATTTCTTGGACTAAGTTTATGTATTCTATTTTCAATAGAAAAATTATTTCTTAAAATATTGTTAAATTTTATATTTTGAGAAAATTTTCTTTCCGGAAGTAATGTTTTGAGAATTTTTCAATTTAAAGCAATTAGGTCTAATATGACTTTCAACACCACAATAATAACATACAGGCACAAATCTAGATTTATCATACTGAGATACAAATTTGCATGTATTAGGCTTAGGCATAATGGGGATGGTTTAACAAATATTGTTTTAGAACTGGAAGGAGTAGAATAGTCATCAACATAGCCTAATCCTCTTTTATCACCATAAGGCTTACCTATTCAATTATTTTATCTAATTTTTGAGCACCTATAGTTAAATTTTTATAATAGACTCCTTAGCCTTACCAAGTTCTCACATAGTATTTAATTCCTTTTCTTTGAGTAATTTAATTAATTTATCTTTTTTACAACAATCATGCTCAAGAAATTTAATTTTATCAATTAATGGAGTTTTTTCATCACAATCAAATACATGCTTTTCACAGGTTTTATCTTTTTTACAACAATCATGCTCAAGAAATTTAATTTTATCAATTAATGGAGTTTTTTCATCACAATCAAATACATGCTTTTCACAGGGTATATCAAGTTTTACAACATTATGATTATTCTCTTTTAAGCAAGAAATTTCATTTAATAAAGACTTAATTTTAATAATTGAAGCCTTATATTTCTTTTGAAGCATAACATACTTTGAACCAAGTTTTTCTAAATCAAGTTGCATCTCCTAAAAAACTTTAAATAATTGGAGATTCAAGAATTACCTCATTTTCTTCATCCTCTTTGTCACTATGAGCCCTGAAGCAAAAATTTGTGACTTCTTCATCATTTGCACTTTCATCACTATCATCCCAAGTAGCCTTCATTGCTTTCTTCCTCGATTTCTTAGATAATTTGAGGAGAGGACAATCCGGTCTTATATGACCCGACTTTTTACATTCATAACATATTATCTCATCATGTTTGCTCTCCTCACCTTTTTGGTTGGTGAAATGTTTCCTAAATTGTTTCTTTCTTTTGATGAAATTTTTATACTTATGTGTGAAGTAGGCAACATCATCTTCATCAAGGGCTTCCTCATCGTCAGAGTCAACTTCCAATGTGATGGACTTTAGGGCTATACTTTTCTTCTTTTTGGATTCCTCTTCTATGCGCTCCTCCTCTTCCATGCGCTCCTTCATGGTAATCTCATGCGTCATGGGAGAACCAACAAGTTCATCTAAAGGAAGCTTTGTGAGATCCTTTGCTTCTTTAATTGCCGTCACTTTTGTTTCCCAACTTTTAGGTAGAGACCTAAGAATTTTCCGTACATTTTCGGAAGTAGAATATACTTTTCCAAGATTTTTCACCTATAGATTCATTTGCATCCATTTTAAATAGTTCATAATTATGAACTAACATGCTAATTTTTGTTTCTTGATTTGTTCCCTCATGAGTTACTTCAAGAGTTTTACAAATTTCATATGTGAAGAACACAGATACTCTATTAAATTCATCATTACTAAGGGCACAATAAAGACAGATTATAGCACTATCATTAAAAGAACATTTTTTCATATCATGCTCATCAAATTCATCCTTCATTTTTAGCTCCTCAATATTATTAACCATTTTTATTAGAATATAAGGGTCTTTACTAACATTTAACCATAATTGATAATCAATTGATTGCAAATAAATTTTCATTCTAGCTTTCCAATACGTATAATTAGTTCCATCAAAATAAGGAGGTCTAGAAGTTGATTGTCCTTCACAAAAATCATTTTTAACACGTAGATTTGCCATAAGCTCTAAAAATAAAGTTTATATATAAAAAAATCAATAAGAGCAACCTGCTCTGATACTAGTTGGATCGGTATGGCAACCCTAGAGGGGTGAATAGGGTTTTAACAATATAATTATTAATTTTTTTTAATAACAATAAAACTTAATACATGCAATAAAACTTAACAATAATTTAGAATTTAAATAGGAAAAGGGTTAGAAAATATAACACTCTAGTTTTATAGTTCGGTCAAACTCGACTTACTCCACTCCTAAGCGCCTCTTGGGAATTTGAATAAACCTTTCTTGACTCTTTCTTCGGATTAGAGCCCAACCGCTACACCGCTCTTTTTACGAGTTCAAGAGCAAACTCAATCCTTTCCACGGCTCAGGATCAAACCGATACAATTGTGTAAAACCTTATAGAAACACACCATACACCACAACTCTCTAAAGTAGTAGATTTACAATTTTCTCATACTACAATACACATCTCTCTCGCAATAAGATAAACAAAATTAAATTGAAAACTTTGGAGAGAGCAACAATGGAGGCTTTTTAAAAACAAAGTTTAGATGGAGGAATCTATAAAAGTTGTGTATTGTGAAATATTATGTGTGTTTTAAAATAGGAAGAGTCCATGAGTTTAAATAGTGATGTAAAAATAGGAATTGATATGTACAACTAAAACTTGACCTGAAACATAGACCACAAAAAATAATATTTATTTATTTTTAAATTTATCGGGAAAAACTATAGACCACATGTTTCATTTAAATATATATATATATATATATATATATATATATATATATATATATATATATATATAGATATATATATATATAAATGTAATAATATAATAAAAAAATGTTAATAAAAACCATGTGAATAACCATTCAAAAATAATTGGGAGGAGGAATGGACAGGTGGATTAAAAACATTTTAAATTCATTTTTAAATTTATTTTTATTATATATATATATATATATATATAAATTCATCTTCAAACTGCGGCCATGGATAAAGGAGGAATGGACAGGTGGATTGAAGGGGAAAAGAAAGAAAGAGGGAAGTGTGAGGTGGTGCCGGTGGTTCTGGGATTAAAAACTAAGAACAGAAAAGAAGGAAAAACAGTAAACAGGGGAATGAGTTGAAATTGGTGACTCTTTCGAAATTCCTCATGGTTTGGAGATTTCCTTGTCGGGGGCGCAAGCTTGAGAAATTCCTTAGCATTCGAAGCTCAACGGATAAGCCATATTAGGCGTTTATTCGAAGGTAAGAAAACCCATTTGACCGAATCTTTAAATTCTGATATCTTGGTCTATACTGCATAATAAGTTATAAAATATGGCTTGTTAGAATCGTAATAAGGAGATCTATAAAGTTTAGTGGAAGTCGGGACGAAATTCGGGCTGTAGGGGTGGAATATGGCTTCGGGACATAATTGGTAATAATAGAAAAGTTGGGAAAATTTCAGAAAACGCAAGGAAGAAGAAGGAGCGCGTGCACTACACGCAAGGCGCGTGAGGAGCCAGGACTGGGCGTGCGACTAGGAGTTCTCCTGGCACGTGGGACAAACACACCGAGAATGTGAGGGCGCGTGAGACCTCATTTCGACTTCGGGTTTGTCCCGTTCAATTCGTTTTGACCTATACTTACCTTGAAAATAGTGACATATAGGTCTGATTGGAGGAAATTGTGTTGAAATACCCTATTAAACGTACATTCAAGAGAGAAAGGGATTCGAAACCAGGTAAGTAGCATATCGTTCTTTAAGCTAGTTCTTAACTTGTTGACAACATGTGAGTATGTTGTTTACCTGATTAAAAGCTTAGTATGTTAAAATGAGTTTTGATGATGTTGAATGTTTATTGTATATCTTGATTGCTTGCTTGTGATGTAAGCATGATATAAATGATTACTAGAATGTTCTATGTGTTGAACATGATAAATGTATGAAAGCACTCAGTAAATGTGAGTATGCATGTTAATGGAAATGTTATAACTCTAGGATATGCTTATTGGTTGTTGAGCCATGGCTTATTTATATGAGTATGATAGTCTACAAATTCCCGCGGAGTTCCTGACCAACGCATTGTGTGCTAAGTCAGGGAGCATGAGTACTCTTGACCGTTGGTATATGAGATAAACAAGCCGCCAGAGGAATTAGTAGACGGGCCGTATTTGACTGAGAGCGAGCCTTACATACGAGTTCAAAAATTCTAGATAAGCATATCGAGAGAGAGTCAGTAACCTAAGATTGAGGTAACTGAGATACCTCATTAATGAACAGATGACTCTAGTAAGAGAAACTAGGAGTCAATGGCGAATAAAACTTAAAAATACCTCGAAAGATTAGTTATGAACTCATGAAAAATAAGCTCGCTACTTACTGAGTAATTTAATTACTCATCAAAATTATTTTTAACTTTTCTTTCCAGATTTAGTTGATGCAGGCCAACCGAGGACGAGGACGAGACCAACAGGCTAGAGACTATTTGGGAATCCATGTATGTGTCTGTTTTTTGTACTTATGCTTTCGTTGTCAAGAATTTACTTTGGTCGTTTTAAGTTTTAAATAGTACTTGTTTTAAATGTTTTTTTTTTACTCGATGTTTTTAGAAATAATTTGAAATTTATGATTGGTTGTCGAGTTTATTATCGATGTCAGTGGTAGCTCCTGTGAATCGCATTGACGATGAGCGGGTGTTACACCAATAGTCCTAAAAATAAAGTTAAAGAATCTTCCTAGTGAATTATGAAAAAAATGGTAAAGTACAATAAGGTAGTTTCTCATAGCAATTACAAAACAACATTGTTTAAAAAGGTTGAGTATTGAAAACACTCATTAAGTAAGTAACCTTCCTATCGAGTTAGATATACATTCAATCACAACAAAAATTGTGAAATCAAGGGATATATAAATCGTTGAACACTGAATAACTTTCGTGCTCACATATGAGTAGTTGCTACAAGTAAAATCAAAACACAACAATACAATCCTTATACACATAGATAGATGATTGCCACCAAGTCATATCACAAAAAGATGGTACGGTTGGGATTTATGCTCTAAAGCTTCGTAATTAATTATTTAGTTTTTAACAATAATTTTTATTATTTTATTTGTAATTAATTGTTATCCATTGTATGAAAATCAAGGTTATTAATGTAATATTGAACCGTATGTGATATGTGAAAATCACTACAAGGAGAGTAAGACTCGGATTACCTTGTTGATCAAATATCTCAAGGCAAGAACACTTGATTGAGATTCGAATCACTCCACAAGCAAGATCGATCATGTCTAGCTTGAATAATTCTTGTTGATCAAATATCTCAAACACTTGTTTGAGATTCGAATCACTCCACAAGCAAGATTGATCATGTCGAGCTTGAATGATTGTACATGCAACCTAAACTACATAAAATTGCAAAGAAACATAGCCATTTGCTAAAGAAAAGCATAAATGCTTATTTTACTATATTTTCTAAGTCTACTTACAAATAGAACATACATGGCTTTATATAGCCTCAAAATGAAACTATTAAAGGCATTACCAGAGTTGTAACATTCATACTTAATGGCCTTAATTAACCATTATGTAATTGTAACCTAAAGTAAATTAAAATTCTTAAAATACATTAATGAAATACAATAAATCTAAATTACTCTAAATTGTAATCCACCCAAAATTTAAAACATGAAAGTTCGTTCTTCATCAATGTGACATGAATTGAAATATCTTTTTGATAATTTCAACAATATTTTCTTCACATCTTCATTGAAGCATATTGTAAAATTGATGTAATGGAACCAAAAAAAAAAAAAAAAGGGGGGGGGGTCGTCGGTAGAACCGAAAACTCCGGCGAACGCGGGAGTTTTCACTCGCACACGACCCACAAAGGGCGGCTGAAGGTTGGGATGCTACAGAACTCGACCTTGACCTTCAGCCACCCCAAAACGACCTGCAAAGAACGAAAACAGAGAAAAAATGAGAAGGAACAGAAAAGCCCCACGAAACTCCGGCGAAGCCGAACCATACGAAATCGACGTCAAAACCATACAAAACAGGAGTAGATTTAGACGAATCCTTTACGTTGAACACCGTTGTCAAAGAAGACGGAACGTCGGATTTCCGAACTTCTCCAGATCCGAGATTGTGAGGCCCTTACAAACCAAATCTATACCATAAACGGGGTTAGGGGAAGAAGAGACTCGGGAACGGAGAAAAAAAGGAGGGAAAAAGGACGTTGAGACGACGTTAATGAGGAGAGAGAAAGGTCGCTGGAAAAATGCGCAGACAATCGGGCGAAGAGGACGAAGTCCGACCCGAGGGCCGGATCCCGCAACCCGAACCGAACCCAGTCCCCTTAGGTCGGCCCAGTACCCGACGGTTCCCGCGGCCCAGGCGCTTCAGCCCAAAACTCATAATCCCAGCCCGCCTGCATTTTTCCTTCAGCCGAACGGCCTGTCACCTGCGTACAGCTCGAAACCCGCGAGCGATCCGAAAACCCGCGCCTCGACCCGAGACCCCTGCACACGCGTCGCTCTCTGATTGTGCCACGTGGCTCCCCTCGGCTCGGTGGCAGCTTCTCGGCTCCGGCGGCTTATTCGGCTCGGGAAACTTATTTCCAGCCCGTTTGTCGTCGTTCCGACCCCTCCCGACTTAGTTTCGGCCCTGTTTAAGGTAAAATAGATCATTTTAAGGTCGTATTTCACAAATTCAAGATTGGAATTAATTATGTTTGTGAAATGCTAACTAAAGTGACGAATGAATCAATAGGAATCAACCACCAACGGAAGCGTAGAACGTTCACGAGGAGCTAGGAGCTTACGTTATATTCTAGGGAGTTCGGCTTGTTGAGTTATGGAGTCTGCTCCCTGTATTTATAGCTTGGTCAATGGCTATATCCGGTAAAGCTATATATGGTACATAGCTATATATAGTAGATGGTTAAATCTGGTAAAGCTATATTTAGTAGACTGAACCATATATATATCCCGTCCAGTAAAGCTCTTAAATGTACTTTTCTATTCTCTGTACTCTCTTGTTGTACATGCCTGAAGTCATCAATAAAAAATCCTTTTAGCCAGAGTTCTCCTTGCAACTTCTCTCTATCCTTCTCTTTGTGTTCATCTAGATCGAGCGTGTGCGTTGTTGTGCGATCCTAACAACTGGTATCGATCCTAACAACTGGTATCAGAGCAAGGCAAAATTCACCACGATCTGTGAAGATGGAAAGTTCAAAGATTGGAATTGAGAAGTTCGATGGATCCGATTTCGGTTTCTGGAAGATGCAGATTGAAGATTATCTGTACCAGAAAGATCTTCACGAACCTCTATTGGGGGTGAAGCCGGATACCATGACCACGGAACAGTGGAAGCTCAAGGATCGACAAGCCTTAGGGATGATCCGGTTGACGCTATCCAGAAACGTGGCGTTTAACATCATCAAGGAGAAGACAACGTCAGATCTGATGAAGGCGCTGTCAAATATGTATGAAAAACCGTCGGCTATGAACAAGGTGTATTTGATGCGTAGATTGTTCAATCTACAGATGTCTGAAGGTGGACGTGTTGCGGATCATATAAATGAATTCAATATGATCATAAGTCAACTGGGTTCGGTGGAAATTAATTTCGAAGATGAAATTAAAGCGTTGATTTTGATGTCATCCTTACCCGAGTCATGGGATACTGTTGTTGCCGCAATCAGCAGTTCCCGAGGATCTGATAAACTGAAGTTTGATGAAATTCGAGATGTAGTTCTCAGCGAAAGTATTCGCAAACGGGAAACTGGAGATTCATCAGGCAATGCTCTCAGTGTTGATCGAAGGGGAAGAAGCAAATCAAAGAGCTCAAACAAACATGGGCGTTCAAAATCAAAGAACCGGGGAAAATCTCCAAACAAACCCAACGTAACGTGTTGGAGCTGTGGGGGAAAAGGACACTTTCGGACAGATTGTACAAAGCTAAAGAAGAAGCAGAATCATAAATCTGAAGATGATGATGATTCTATATACACAACAGAAGATGCTGAGGACGTTTTAATCCTTAGTGTGGATAGCCCAGCTGAATCCTGGATTTTGGATTCAGGTGCATCGTTCCATTCGTCTCCAAGTAAGGAATTGTTTCGAAATTTCAAATCAGGAAATTTCGGGAAGGTGTATCTTGCCGACAATAAAACCTTGGAGATTGAAGGAAAGGGAGATGTCTCCATACAAACTCCAGCAGGAAATCAATGGACATTACAAGATGTCAGATACATTCCTGGTCTCAAGAAGAACCTGATCTCTATTGGTCAGTTGGATAGCACAGGCTATGCAGCAGAGTTTGGAAAGAGTTCCTGGAAGATTGTGAAGGGCGCCATGGTTGTTGCGCGTGGCACAAAATCTGGAACCTTATACACTACTGCAGAGTGTATAAACATGACTGCTGCTGCTGAGAGTGCTTCCAATTCAAGTCTATGGCACAATAGACTTGGACATATGAGCGTCAAAGGAATGAAGATGCTCACTGCGAAAGGAGCTTTAGAAGGCTTAAAATCTATTGATATGGGTCTTTGTGAGAGCTGCGTTATGGGCAAACAGAAACGAGTTAGTTTCACAAAGGCTGCCAGAGAACCGAAGAAAGTGCGGTTGGAAATGGTCCATACAGACGTCTGGGGACCATCTCCAGTTTCATCACTTGGTGGATCAAGGTACTACGTCACCTTCATCGATGACTTCAGCAGGAAGGTATGGGTTTACTTTCTGAAACATAAGTCAGATGTGTTTACCACCTTCAAGAAGTGGAAAGCTGAAGTTGAAAATCAGACCGGCTTGAAGATCAAATGCCTGAGGTCTGACAATGGAGGAGAGTACAACAAATCAGAGTTTATAACATTTTGTGCAGCTGAGGGAATTAGATTAATAAGAACAATTCCCGGTAAGGCAAGACAAAATGGTATTGCAGAAAGGATGAACAGAACCTTGAATGAGCGAGCAAGAAGCATGAGGATTCATTCTGGATTGCCAAAGGCATTCTGGGCTGATGCTGTGAACACAACAGCATATTTGATTAATAGAGGGCCGTCAGTACCCTTGAAGTTCAAATTGCCCGAAGAAGTATGGACAGGAAAAGAACTCAAGTACTCTCACTTGAGAACCTTTGGCTGTACTGCATATGTTCATGTTGATCCAGAGAAGAGAGATAAGCTTGATGCTAAGGCTGTGAAATGCTACTTCATAGGCTATGGCTCTGACATGTTCGGGTATAGGTTTTGGGATGAGAAAAATATGAAGATCCTAAGACACTGTGATGTGACCTTTGATGAAAATGTCATGTACAAGGACAGAGAGAAGATAAACTCTGAGACTACGAAGCAAGTGGGAGTTGAATTTGAGTGGCAAGAAAATTCACACAGTGATGGTACAACAGAAGCTCAAGAAACTCCTGATCCTATTGCTGAAGAACCAGACGTGGCTGATCCTATTGCTGAAGAACCAGACGTGGAGCAAGTTGCACCTGAACAGGTGTTGAGAAGATCATCCAGAACTACCAGAGCACCAGACAGATATTCAACCTCATTACACTATCTGTTGCTGACTGACGAAGGAGAACCAGAGTCCTTTGATGAGGCCCTACAAGTGGAAGATTCAACTAAGTGGGAGCAAGCCATGGATGATGAGATGAGCTCACTTGAAAGAAATAATACGTGGGTGCTGACTGAGTTGCCTACAGGAAAGAGAGCTCTGTTGAACAAATGGGTGTTCAAAATCAAGGTTGAACCAGATGGCAGAAGGAGGTTTAAGGCTCGGTTAGTAGTTAAAGGATATTCACAAAGAAAAGGCATTGATTATGCTGAGATCTTTTCTCCAGTTGTGAAATTAACTACTATCCGAATTCTACTGAGTATTGTTGCATCGGAGAATTTGCACCTTGAGCAAATGGATGTAAAAACGGCATTTTTACATGGAGATCTAGACGAGGAGATCTATATGCAACAACCCGAAGGATTTGCAGCTCCAAGCAAGGAGCACATGGTGTGTAAGCTCAATAAGAGCTTGTATGGACTGAAACAAGCACCGAGACAATGGTACAAGAAGTTTGACTCCTTCATGAGCAAGAGTGGTTTCCACAGAAGTGAAAAGGATCAGTGTTGCTACCTCAAGAAATACACTGATTCTTATGTGTTTCTACTCCTGTATGTGGATGATATACTAATTGCTGGATCAAGTATGAGGGAGATAAACCACCTGAAGGCAAGCTTGTCTTCAGTATTTGAGATGAAAGATTTAGGTGCAGCGAAGCAGATCCTTGGGATGAGGATTTCTCGAGATAGATCTGCTGGCACATTAAATCTATCCCAAGAGCAGTACATTGAGAAGGTGTTGTCCAAATTCAAGATGAATAACGCTAAACCCAGGACTACCCCCTTGGCAAATCATATTAAATTGTCAAAGGGGCAATCTCCCAAGACAGTTGAGGAACGTGAGCACATGGCATCAGTTCCGTACGCTTCTGCAGTTGGGAGTTTGATGTATGCTATGGTCTGCACTAGACCTGACATAACACATGCAGTGGGAGTTGTTAGCAAGTACATGGCAAATCCAGGGAAGGAACATTGGGAAGCTGTGAAGTGGCTTCTAAGATATCTGAGAGGTACATCCAATACTACACTTTGTTATGGCAATGGCAAAGTAGTTCTGCAAGGTTTTGTGGATGCTGATCTGAGTGGAGATGTAGACTCCAGCAAGAGCACATCTGGGTATATCTACACTATAGATGGAACAGAAGTGAGTTGGATGTCTAAGCTTCAGAAATGCGTTGCTCTTTCATCTACTGAAGCTGAGTACGTGGCCATAGCTGAAGCTGGAAAGGAGATGATATGGATGACAGACTATCTAGAAGAATTAGGCCGGAAGCAGTGCAAGAAGATCCTTTATACAGATAGTCAGAGTGCCATACAGTTGGTGAAAAACCCAGTCTATCATTCAAGAACAAAACACATTAGAAGACGGTACCATTTTACTCGCAGGTTAGTGGAAGAAGGCGATATGTGTTTGGAGAAGATAGAGGGTGCAAAGAATCCAGCAGACATGTTGACAAAATGTGTTGATGTTGGAAAATTAAAGCTATGCAAAGCCCTAATTGGTATGGTGTAGGATCAGTCTCCAAGTGGGAGAATTGTTGAGTTATGGAGTCTGCTCCCTGTATTTATAGCTTGGTCAATGGCTATATCCGGTAAAGCTATATATGGTACATAGCTATATATAGTAGATGGTTAAATCTGGTAAAGCTATATTTAGTAGACTGAACCATATATATATCCCGTCCAGTAAAGCTCTTAAATGTACTTTTCTATTCTCTGTACTCTCTTGTTGTACATGCCTGAAGTCATCAATAAAAAATCCTTTTAGCCAGAGTTCTCCTTGCAACTTCTCTCTATCCTTCTCTTTGTGTTCATCTAGATCGAGCGTGTGCGTTGTTGTGCGATCCTAACAACTGGTATCGATCCTAACACGGCTAAGGCCTACCAAGTAAGTGGCTCAACCGTCGTAGGTTACGCGTATTTTGCTGTATGCTAGCACATGCCCGTAGATTTGCACGAGTCATTAAAATTGTATGCTAGTTTGATGTGCTTAAGTGCGAACTCATGTGAACGTGAATGTATGTTATGTATGCTGCTTAGTTTGAAGTGATATGTTATGCATGTGACGATATGTGGTCCCTGAATGATTATGGCATGATTGTATGGAATATGTGAATGTGAACAACATGAATTGTATGACATGAAACACGGTAAACTTTCTGGAATCATAACCCCGATAGGAATATGTATGAAATGTGAATTGAAAATGAGAATGACATGAAGCATGGAACGTGACAGGGGGGTTATGGTCATTAATGATAAATGTAGAAGTAGGGGGGACCTCATGCATTATGTGTGTTCATGCATCTGGGGGGATACCCCTATCCCATCACGAGGGTACGGACGCGTACATCCAATGGCAGGACAACAATCGTTATGCTTTGCATAGCGCTGTCGTGACGGTTCTAGTTTTAACGGGTCCCGGCATAAGGGGCTCCCAGAGTATGCCCACCGGATAAGGATAGTGGCCCAGCAGTGTGCGAACTAGCTGGTGAGCCCATACTCGCACGTATGGGTTGTGTGTAGAGTATATGGTACACGTCCACGATTACCCGTTAGGACTACACCATAGGAAAAACGAAACGAAACGAAACGATAGGTCCCATCATTTCATTGCATGTGATTGTCGCATAACCCCAATAGGGGGTCACTTACTGAGTATTCTAGAAATACTCAAGCCTCGTACTACTTTACTTTAGCAGATAAGGGCAAGGCACCCATGTGCCAACGATGGCGGCATCGTACACCTTGCATGTGATTGTCACATAACCCCGGTAGTTGTTTTTTTTTTTCATTTCGTAGTCTAGGTTGAATTCAGTTTGCATCATTAGTATAGGTTAGTATAGGTTGAAATGTATTTGCATAATAAACCATAGGGTAGAATAAAACATTCATTTCGGTTTTGTTCCTTTTCATTTATTTCAATAATGTTCTTTTCTTTTTCCCCCTATAATCATTTGCTCTTTCACGAGGTAATAAAAGGCGAGTGTGAGTCGCATTTATGAATAGGGCCCATTTAATGTATATTCCGCATTTCAAGGGATAGTAATGACCTTAGATTAAATAAGTAAAATTTTAGGATCGTTACAATTGATGTCTCTTGGTTCATATCAGTATGTGGTTGACATACAAGAGAATCGTGTTCAAGTAATAACCTAAAGAGTCTATAGTATATGGATAAGGTTGGGTGCCTTTTATCCTGGTAACACTATTGATACGACTCACTTTGTAACCGTTACAAATGATTTGATCCAAATCGTTCATGTGGAGACATGTAAATGGGGGTATCCTATACAATGAGTTTGTGTATAAGACTGGACCAAGAAATATTTAATCTCTCTTTATAAATCCATTAATTGAGAAGATTAATATTTCACATGAGGATCATATGCGACACAATCTTAATCCTGAGTGAGTTATGAACTCCTGCCTATGAGGGCTTGTCTTTTAATTTACATGGGTAAGAATGGCTCTTTTAGCCAATTCATGCCTACCATTTTGGGGACTTGGCCAAATAAGGAGTTAGGAACATAATATCATGAGATGGAATTCACTCATTTCCATATAAGGAAAGCAGATGAGTTGTTCCCTTAAGTACTGATTTCGGGATTTGAACAATGGGGCCCCACCCTCTCATTGGCCCGGGAGGGACTTGGTTTATGATTGGATCATAAATAAATTTTTCATTAGAGATTCAGTGGTACTTAAAGTGAAAGATGTAATTACAGAGGTAAAACGGACTTTTGACCCAGCTATAATTATGAACAACTCGTGAAGGATCGACTTGCTTGTAATATTATATCAATAGACATAACTCGTCCTACAGTCATAAAATTGCAACTCTAAGTCTATACTAGAGTGACCTATAGTCAATGAATGAAAATTAATTAATTAAAAGTTTAATTAATTAATTTTATATCATTGGAGCTTATAATCTGTAGATCCATAAGGTCCCCTTGCTAGCTCATAGTAATGCACAAACATTCAATTTATTTGAAAGAAAATGGGAAGTGTTCAAATTAATATTTAATATATCATATTAAATAAATAGAGAAAATATATTTAAAACTTTTAAAAGGGTTCAAATTGAGTATTTCACCGTGTACCTTTCTTTTTGTTGGCTCAATCATAAAACTTCATGGTTAAACGTGTTTTACTTGTAGTGATTTTATGTTTGCTGACCTCTTAAAGAATGTTTTGAGAGGTACGTGAGCGAGGACAAAATATGTTTGAAGGATTCGTATTGGTCTGTGGAGATAGTTTTCACTCTTGAGTAACAATGAGTGGGTAACGTGACCATGCTGCAAGAGATAACGGGACCATCAATTACCAAATCCTAATTTGAATCCTGGATATGGGCATTATCGTATCAAACTTCCATACTAATTTTTAAGTTTCCGTACATTATTAAACAATTTTTAGATGGTTAAACCAAGCAAGATTATTATATTTAGGTCATTATTAAACAATTTTTAAAAAACAATGTTGAGATTGGAATAAGTAGAAAGGAAATAAGTAGTTCCATGTATAAATTGAACATGATTTTAAAATTGGGAACACCTTTATCATTTATTTATTTAAATATTAGAATTTCATGCATAGTCTTACAATAATGCTTCCAATCAGACAGCCGTTTAGTAGGAATCTCAAACTTATTTTCAGAAACATTTTTTAAATGCATTCCATCATCTCTTACCGACGAAAAGCACTCATAATCTTTACTTATGTGGGAGAGCTACGCTAGGGAGTCGTATTCTGGCTAAAACACTTCTAAAACATTATGATCGTGGTTGTTTTGCATGTATGTAACGGCCCAGATCCACCGCTAGCAGATATTGTCTTCTTTGGGCTTTTTCTTTCAGGCTTCGTCTCAAGGCTTTAAAATACGTCTACTAGGAAAAGATTTCCACACCCTTATAAAGGGTGTTGCGTTCTCCTCCCCAACCAATATGGGACTCTCACAATCCACCCCCCTTCGGTCCAGCGTCCTCGCTGGCACTCTTTCCTTTCTCCAATTGATGTGGGACCCTCACCAAATCCACCCCCTTAGGGGCCAGCGTTCTTACTGCCACACTGTCTCGTGTCTACCCCACTTTCGGGAACAGCCTCTTCATTGGCACATAGTCTGGTGCCTGGCTCTGATACCATTTGTAACAGTCCAGATCCATTGCTAGCAGATATAATTGTGAGAGTCCCACATTGGTTGGAGAGGAGAACGAAACACTTTTTATAAGGGTGTGGAAACTTTCTCCTAGCAAACGCGTTTTAAAGCCTTGAGGGAAAGTCCGAAACAGAAAGCCCAAAAAGAACAATATCTGCTAGGGGTGGATCTAGGCGATTATAATGTAACACCATAACAATGTTGTTCACCACAAATTCACTTTAAATCTCGAGGAACCAAACTCTCATATGTCATCTTTCGACTTGTAAGGAAGAAAAAAGCTTGGCCCATTTTGCATTTCATTGGTTACATGCACAGTCCAGTACTCAAATGGATCTGCAAAGCAAGTTTTTTTTGAACCATGATGAATGCCATTATAACCCATGCCCAGTCCAGTGCTCAAATGGATCTGCAAACAAATGGATCTGCAAAGAAAGTTATTTTTGAACCATGATGAATGCCATTATAACCCATGCACAGTCCAGTGCTCAAATGGATCTGCAAAGCAAGTTTTTTTGAACCATGGTGAATGCCATTATAACCCAATCTAAAACCTGTTAAATCAATCTCACGAATTTGTGAAAGAGATGTCGAGAGTGGAGAGACAAAAAAAACACTGAGTTTATTTTTCTTTTTTCTCTCTGACTTACAATAGAAATAGAAAGAAATAATGTATTTATAGATACGTTTCAAATTCAACACTTATTCCTTTTCGTTTCCAACTGACTTTTGAATTTAAAACCAACTAAAATTAACTAACAAATATAACCTTTAACGTTTATTCAATAAAATTCTCTCATAAACTTAAATGCTATATTCAACGAATCCACCTGCGCCATTTTCATTTTTTCGAGCTCAGTCGTGGCTTCTACAATTTTCTCTCCTTGTCCTCGAGCAACAAACTAAGATATCCTTTTCTGACGAAACTTCATTTGGAGCTTCTCGAAAACAGCCCATTTGAGACAGCAACTCCTTCTCCCGTTCTCAGCCACACTTGACTCAGTCAAAGATGTCACAGCTTCTTTTAGTTTACTCAATTTCCTTCGCAAGTCCACAACGACATTTTTCACTTCCACTGTTGCCTCCTCCATTTCGGCTTTATCACGAGTGATTATCTCAATCGTGTGTCGTAAACTCACTGCCTCCTGTTGGACTCGATTCAGAGTCACGTCAAGTGAGTCTCTTTGTTGAGTTAGCATCTCTACATCTTTCTCCTCCTTCACTAACTCTTCCACTAAACCGTCAATGTTTATTAATAAGTCATTCTCTTTCTCCACACCTTCTTCAATTTTCTTCACAAGTTCAGAAATTACCTTCCCATTCTCTTCCTTCTCCTGTTTAAGATAGAAAGAGTTCTCACTCAGCTCAATTTTCTCCTTCGAAAGGTGCTCATTCAACGATTTCAACGTCTACAACTGAGACTTCTCCACAGATTTAACATAAAAAGGTAGGCTGTTTGGGAAAATGACTAATTTCTGATCAAGGTAGGTAATATGGATAAAGCAATTCTGATAGTAGCAAGCTATTCAAATCAATCCAGATAAGTTAATTATGAAATAACAACAAAATAAAATAAGAAGTGAACAAACAAATAAGAGACACAAAGATATTTTGGGATAGAATTGCACACTGAAAAAAAAAAAAAAAAGAATTCCAAAGAGAATGGTTGTGAAGATCTGAGAACGATCTAACTTTCATTTTTATAGAATTTGAAAAAATTTAGAAGTTATCTTCGGTTTTAAATGATGAAAAAAAATATTGAACACAACAATTTCAGATTTATATGCTTTAGGTAAAAATGAGAATTGAAATTTATCTGTCCTCAAATAAAGGTTCAAATGGTTTTTAATAGGACAATATAAACAAAGTGGAAAGATAATGAAGAACGGTGGAAATGGCAGCAAGAAAATAAATGGACAGATTTAAAAAAACGATAAATAATAGCGGAAATTAAAGATAAAATAAATTCTAGAGTCGGCCACAAAGATGCAACCTATGCTCTTATACCAAACTGATAAGGCAACCCTAATCCTCAGCCCAACAATCCAAGCTTTTGTTTGAGCAAGAACCCTTGAATCAAAGTAATTAACATTTCCTTATACGAAATTTGGATCAACCAAGAGATAAGGCTAGAATTTGATTACCTCTTACGATCAAAGATCTAGAAGTAAGTTTTGGAAACCTTGTTCTAAATTGAGTCACTCCACAATCGAACTTGATCAAGGCTTGATTGAATGGCTCGGGTGCAATTCTACCACAAGAATTGCTTGATACTTAGAAATGGCAAATATGATGCTCGGATTTCTAAGGGAAATGCTCAATTTGAGATCTTAATTACATTCATCCACGAATCTGAATTTTACATAACATATTGTTGATATTTATAGTCTCCCGACAAAAGACGTTTGTGGACGAGAATTATTCCCGATCTTCTTTAATCTCCACAAATGATATGAACGAAAAGACATCAATCATACAATATACTTCAATGAAGATGTGAAGAAAAGGTTATCAAAATTATCAAAACATGTTTCAATTCATGCCACATTGAAGAAGAATGAAGTTTGATTGTTATAAATTTTGGGTGGGTTACAATTTAGAGTAATTTAGAGTTATTGTATTTTAAGACTTTTTATTTACTTTAGGTTACATTTACATAATGGTTAATTATGGCCATTAAGCATGAATGTTACAACTCTTGGAATGCCTTTAATAGTTTCATTTTTTAGGCTACATAGAGCAATGTATGTTGTATTTGTAGGGAGACTTGTAAAATATAGTAAAATGAGCATTTGTGCTTTCTTTAGCCAATGGCTAAGTTTATTTGCAATTCTATGTAGTTTAGGTTGCATGTAGAATCATTCAAGCTCGACATGATCAATCTTGTTTGTGGAGTGATTCGAATCTCAATCAAGTGTTCTTGCATTGAGATATTTGATCAACAAGAATCATTCAAGCTCGACATGATCAATCTTGCTTGTGGAGTGATTCGAATCTCAATCAAGTGTTCTTGCATTGAGATATTTGATCAACAAGAATCATTCAAGCTCAACATGATCAATCTTGCTTCTGGAGTGATTCGAATCTCAATCAAGTGTTCTTGCATCGAGATACTTGATCAACAAGAATCATTCAAGCTAGACATGATCAATCTTGCTTGTGGTGTGATTTGAATCTCAAACAATGTTCTTGCCTTGAGATATTCGATCAACAAGGTAATCCGAATCTTATTCCTCTTGTATTGATTCCTTATCTTATCATTTGGTATCAGAGCTTCAGGCTCAAGATTGGATATATGTTTCCTTTGCATTTCTTTTCAATTTGTTTTTATCTTTATAGTTTTTAATCGACCCAAAATAAAAAAATCAAATCTGGGCTCTACTAAAATATTTGAGAGATGAGAATGAGAGCTTCATTTGTGTACATGAGTGTAAACAGAGTGGCCTAACATTCCTTGAGTGTATACACGTGAGAGAGTGTTGTGAGGTCCTTTGTATTTCCATAACTTATTTTTTGCAGCAAAGTTTCACAAATAGATTCGAGGACGAATCTTCTTGAAGAAGTGGAGAATGATATGAACCAAAAGACATCAATCATACAATATACTTAAATGAAGATGTGAAGTAAAGGTTATCAAAATTATCAAAAGATGTTTCAATTCATGCCACATTGAAAAAGAATGAAGTTTGATTGTTATAAATTTTGGGTGGGTTACAATTTAGAGTAATTTAAAGTTATTATATTTTAAGACTTTATTTACTTTAGGTTACATTTAGGTAATGGCTAATTATGACCATTAAGTATGAATGTTACAACTCTTGGAATGCCTTTAATAGTTTCATTTTTTAGGGTATATAGCCATGTATGTTGTATTTGTAGGGAGACTTGTAAAATATAGTAAAAGGAGCATTTGTGCTTTCTTTAGCCAATGACTAAGTTTATTTGCAATTCTATGTAGTTTTAGGTTGCATGTAGAATCATTCAAGCTCAACATGATCAATCTTGCTTGTGGAGTGATTCGAATCTCAATCAAGTGTTCTTGCATTGAGATATTTGATCAACAAGAATCATTTAAGCTAGACATGATCAATCTTGCTTGTGGAGTGATTCGAATCTCAAACAATGTTCTTGCCTTGAGATATTCGAACAACAAGGTACTCCGAATCTTATTCCCCTGCAGAGAAGACTGATTTATAGCCTTACCTAATATTGAGGAGTTGTTGCACATTGCAATTAAGATCGAGAGGCAAATCCAACGAAGGTCTCAACGGTATTCTTCTAAATTTTTTCCCAATAATACTTCTACATGGAAAAAGGATAGTAAGAACATTGATTATAAGCATAAAAATCAAGAGATTAATGAGAAGCCTCAAGCTAAATTTGAGAAAGGGGAGAGTTTTAGAACAGGGAAAGAAAAAGTAGAAAAGTCTAATGTTCGAAATAGAGATTTAAAGTGTTGGAGATGTCAAGGGGTAGGACACTATAGGAGAGATTGCCCAAATGCAAGAATTATGTCCAGCAAGGAGGGAGAAATTGCTACGGATGACGAGGCACATGACGACATAAATGAGGAAACCGATGAGAGTGAGGAGTTTAGTGAAGTAAACACCCACATTAAGGAGGACAGCCTAGACCAACGGGAGAAGTCTTGTTCAATCTGTACCTTGTAGTGCTGTCATTGATAGCGGTAGTTGCACCAATGTTGTGAGTAATTTAAAGGCACAACTACATCCACGACCCTCCAAGCTTTAATGGTTGAATGATCATGGGGAAGTACGGGTAACTTAACAAGCTCTTTTTTCTTTTACTATTGGAAAATATGTTGATGACTGATAAGAATCATGGTGTTCCAAACGTTACACAAGTGAAGCCTAATAGATTTTAAGTTTATTTCTTTAGCCACTCAAACATATCAACATTTGTTGAATTTATTTATTTATTTATTTTTTTTCATTTTGCAATGGTCAATTGGTCAAAATTGACTTCGTCATTTGTGGAGTTTAAAGGGGATCGGGATTGAATCCCGTCCACAAACGTCTTTTGTCGGGAGACTATAAATACCCACAATATGTTATGTAAAATTCAGATTCGTGGATGAATGTAATTCAGATCTCAAATTGAGATGTTTTCCTTAGAAATTCGAGCATCATATTTGCCATTTCTAAGTTTCAAGCAATTCTTATGGTAGAATTGCACCCGAGCCATTCAATCAAGCCTTGATCAAGTTAGATTGTGGAGTGACTCAATTTAGAACAAGGTTTCCAAATCTAGCTTCTAGATCTTCGATCGTAAGAGGTAATCTAATTCTAGCCTTATCTCTTGGTTGATCCAAATTTCGTATAAGGAGGTGTTAATTACTTTGATTCAAAGGTTCTTGCTTCAACAAAAGCTTGGATCGTTGGGCTGAGGATTAGGGTTGTCTTATATCAATTTGGTATCAGAGTATAGGTTTACATCTTTGTGGCCGACTCTAGAATTGATTTTATCTTTGATTTCTGCTCTTGTTTATCTTTTCTTTAAATTTCTCCATTTATTTTCTTGCTGTCATTTCCGCCATTATTCATCAACTTTTCACTTTGTTCTCATTTTCTTCCTAAAGATCACATTGAGATCTTGAAAAAAAAAAAAAGAATCTTATCATATTTGTTCTTACGATTGTGATTATAAACGATATTTATCATTTTTTTAGATCATTTGCATGTTTATTTGAAGATCAAATAAACTTCGATTCACATCTTTTTCTTCATCCATCTAAATCTAGAACCGTTGTGTTTGATATATTTTTTTTCTCATAATCTACGCTTGAAGATAACTTCTAAATTTCCCGAATTCTGTAAAAAGGAGAGTTAGATTGTTCTTAAAATCTTCACGTCCTTTCTTTTTGGATTTTTTTTCAATGTGTAATTATATCCAAAAATATCTTCGTGTCCCTTATTTTTTTTGTTCACGTCTTGTTTTATTTTGTTGTTATTTCATAATTAACTTATCTTGATTGCCTTGAATAGCTTGCTACTATCAGAATTGCTTTACCAATATATTAGCCTACTTTGATCATAATTTAGTCACTTTCCCAAACAGCCTACCTTTGTGTGTATAAACATGAGTGTCCCTGAGTGTAAAATCAGTGAGTTGAGTGTGTGAGGTCCTAAACATATTCCACTACTGTTTGTACAATCATGAACCAAGATGCAGGACATGGAGGGGAGATCAATGAAGCTAGGTGGAGAGAAGCACAGGTCGGAACAATTACTCGTTTGAATCAAGTTATTAGTACATTGACAGACCGGATGGAGCGAATTGAAATAGCCTTAGGTAATCTTCAAGGGAGGGAAGTACTCTTGAATGAAGGAGTTGAAAATGAAGAAGATGACAATGTCACCCTTTTAGCGGGACATAGTCCTAGGGGAGGGAGAGATGTCGGTCGTGGGAGAGGAAGAGTCAGAAGAAGGGGTAGAGAAATTTTAGCACAAAAAAGAATTGAGAGGGAGTACTAGTATGAGAGAGAAAAAGAAAAAGGAATCCGGGGAGTAAAGCTCAAAATTCCAACTTTCTATGAGAGAAAAATTGAGCATGTCTTCGATTGCAACAATTTTAGTGAAGAAAGAAAGTTGAAGCTTGCCGTGGCTGAATTTTGTGATTACGCCATTATATGGTGGACATCTTTGAAATCAGAGTGGAGGAGAAATTATGAAGAACCAATTGAAACGTGGGAGGAATTGAAGACATTAATGAGAAAAAGGTACATTTCTAAGCATTATTCTCGAGTACTCAAGCAAAAACTCTATACTTTACAACAGGGATCCAAAAGTGTTGAAGAATATTACAAAGAAATGGAGACCTTATGAGTAGAGCATGTATTGATGAAGATGAGGAAGATACAATGGCTAGATTTCTTGGTGGGTTAAACCGACAACTTGCTCATCAAGTGGATAGGCAAGCGTACTTTGATATGCAAGAATTGTTACACCTTGCTGTCAAAATCGAAGGGCAACTAGCTTGGGAGAAGGATAACTCCAAGAGGTATGGTATTTCAAAGTCTATTACTTTCAAAACTTGGAAAAAGAATGCAAATATTGAAAAAAACAAAGATGGAGGCAAGTATGATCTTGACAAAAAGAACAAAGCTGAGACCTCCAAGGGTAAAGAGAAAGCGGAGGAATATAAGGAGATTCGAAAAAGAAATAGAGACATCAAATGTTGGAAATGTCAAGGAATTGGTCATCTTAGTCGTGATTGTCCTAACAAGAGAGTCATGATTATCAAGAATGGACAAGTTGTCACAGATAGTGAGGAAAGTGACCATGATGAGCTAGTTGAAGAGGAAATCCAGGAGAATGAGGAGGAACTAGAAGATGGGAGTCATTTGGTACTTGTAACCAGAAGACTTCTTAAAACTCAAGTTACTGAGAATGATGTTGATGACCAAAGAGACAACCTATTTCACACAAGGTGTTTGGTCAAGGGAACTCCTTGTAGTCTTGTAATTGATAGTGGAAGCTGCACCAATGTCATAAGTACAATGCTGATCAAAAGGTTGCTAAATCCAACCCAACACCATCCTAAACCTTACAAGCTTCAATGGCTCAATGACAGTGGAACAATGAAGGTAACTTATCAAGCTTTAATATCTTTTACTTTAGGAAAATATAAAGATGAAGTTCTTTGTGATGTTTTACCAATGCATGCTGGAGATATATTGCTTAGTCGACCATGGCAATTTGCAGGAGGGTTATGTATGATGGCTATTTGAATCGGTATTCTTTTGTCAAAGATGGTAGAAAAACCACTCTTGTACCTTTGAGTTCTGCAAATGTATTTGCTGATCAATTAAAGTTGGAACAAAAAAAGAAAGAGTTTGAGGAAAAAGAGGTGAGTGAAAAAATAGAGAAAAGTCAACGAGAAAACCATAGTGAAGAAAATAATGAAATTGGAAAAAAAGGAAAGAATGTAAGTTGTTTGGCTAGAGTTGGAGAAGTTAGAAGGGCAATGTTCTCACAAAAAACCATCTTTGTACTTGTGTACAAGGAAGGATGTTTGGTCTCTAACAATAATAATTTGTCTTTGCCTAGTATGTTTCAATCTCTTTTACAAGAATTTGATGACGTATTTCAAGATGAAGTCCCTAAAGGACTACCTCCAATTAGAGGTATTGAACATAAAATAGACTTCATTCCAGGGGCAGTAATTCCTAATAGGCAAGCTTATAGAGCGAACCCAACTGAGAATAAAGAAATTCGAAGGCAAGTAGAGGAGCTTATGGAGAAGGGGTATATACAAGAGAGTTTGAGTCCATGTTCTGTACTAGTCTTATTGGTGCTGAAGAAAGATGGAACGTGGCGCATGTGCGTGGATTGTAGAGCCATCAACAAAATCACGGTGTGGCAACACTACTTATGACCTAGAGAATTTGTGATCTACTCTGATCATGAAAGCTTGAAGTATCTTAAGGGTCATAGCAAACTGAACTGTAGGCATGCAAAGTGGGTGGAGTTTATTGAAACATTTCCGTATGTCATCAAATATAAGAAAGGTAAGGATAATGTGGTAGCTGATGCATTATCTAGAAGGTACATTGAGCATATTAAAGAATTATATCGAGATGACCACGACTTTGGAATTATTTATGCATCTTGTCGTACAAAAATAGTTGTAGATGATTATTATTAAGTGTTTCATGAATTCTTATTTAAGAAAAGTAAGCTTTGTATTCCTAAATGCTCTATCAGAGATTTGCTTGTAAAAAAAGCACATGGTGGTGGCTTAATGGGACATTTTGGGATTAATAAAACTTATAATATGTTGCATGAACACTTGTTTTGGCCGAAATTGAAGCATGATGTTCATAAATTTTGTAGTCAATGCTTTAAATGCAAAGAAGCTAAATCTAGATCACAACCAAATGGATTGTACACTCCTTTGAATGTACCTAATGAACCTTGGACTAATATATCTATGGATTTTGTTCTTGGTTTACGGCACACTAAAAAGGGTAAAGATAGTATTTTTGTTGTGGTAGACAGATTTAGTAAGATGCCTCATTTTATTGCATGTAACAAGACGAACGATGCAAAACATGCTGCTGACTTATTTTTTAGGGAAGTAGTAAGATTACATGGAATCCCTAGAATAATTGTTAGTGATAGGGATGCTAAATTTCTAAGTCACTTTTGGAAAGTATTGTGGGGGTAAATTGGGTACCAAATTGTTGTTTTCAACTACATGTCATCCTCAGACGCATGGACAAACTGAGGTGGTTAATAGAACATTAGGAGCATTGCTTAGGGCTATTATTTCTAAGAATATTAAGTCTTGGGATGAATGTTTGTCATTTGTAGAGTTTGCATATAATAGAGCAATTCGTAGTACAACTCATTGTTCTCCTTTTGAAGTTGTTTATGGATTTAATCCACTTACGCCTCTTGATTTGCTTCCTATACATTCTAATATGTTTGTGAGTGACGCAGCCACAAGTAAGGCAGACTTGATCAAAACATTGCATAAGGAGGTGAAGGAGAGAATTGAGAACCAAAATTTCAAAGTTGCTTCAAGGATTAACAAAGGACAGAAGTAAAACATTTTTAAACCTGGTGACTGGGTTTGGATACATTTTCGCAAGGAGCGATTCCCATCTCAACGGAAGACAAAGTTACATCCAAGAGGGGATGGCCCTTATCAAGTCCTTGAAAGAATTAATAACAATGCATATAAAATTGACCTTCCCGAAGACTTTTCAGTACATTCTACTTTCAATGTTGCTGACTTGAGTCCTTTTGATGTAGGTGATGATTTTTCTGATTCGAGGACGAATCCTTTTGAAGAGGGGGAAGATGATAAGAATCATGGTGTTCCAAACGTTCCAACTGGACCTATTACACGATCCAAGGCGAAGAAGATTCAACAAACATTCATTCTTCATCTACAAAATTGGATCGGCTCGGTTCAACCATCATTTGTAGAATTAGAAGCTGATACGATTGACGAAGGACAATATTCTTTTGAACAGGGGGAAGATGATAAGAATCATGGTGTTCCAAACGTTCCAACTGGACCTATTACACGATCCAAGGCGAAGAAGATTCAACAAACATTCATTCTTCATCTACAAAATTGGATCGGCTCGGTTCAACCATCATTTGTAGAATTAGAAGCTGATACGATTGACGAAGGACAATATTCTTTTGAAGAGGGGGAAGATGATAAGAATCATGGTGTTCCAAACGTTCCAACTGGACCTATTACACGATCCACGGCGAGATTAAACAAACATTCATTCTTTATCTACAAAATTGGATCGGCTCGGTTGAAGTTGGAAAACATTAAAACAAGTGAAGCCTAATAGATTTTAAGTTTATTTCTTTAGCCACTCAAACATACCAACATTTGTTGAAAAATTTTATTGTTTTTTTTTTTTTTCATTTTGCAATGGTCAATTGGTCAAAATTGACTTCGTCATTTGTGGAGTTTAAAGGGGATCGGGATTGAATCCCGTCCACAAACGTCTTTTGTCGAGAGACTATAAATACCCACAATATGTTATGGAAAATTCAGATTCGTGGATGAATGTAATTCAGATCTCAAATTGAGATGTTCCCCTTAGAAATCAGAGCATCATATTTGCCATTTCTAAGTTTCAAGCAATTCTTATGGTAGAATTGCACCCGAGCCATTCAATCAAGCCTTGATCAAGTTAGATTGTGGAGTGATTCAATTTAGAACAAGGTTTCCAAATCTTGCTTCTAGATCTTCGATCGTAAGAGGTAATTTAATTCTAGCCTTATCTCTTGGTTGATCAAAATTTTGTATAAGGAGGTGTTAATTACTTTGATTCAAAGGTTCTTACTTCAACAAAAGCTTGGATCGTTGAGCTGAGGATTAGGGTTGCCTTATCAATGAAGTTTTATGTGATGTTGTATCCATGCATGTTGGAGATTTACTACTGGGGAGGCCTTGGCAATTTGATCGTCGGGTAATGTATGATTGGTATGCAAATCGATACTCTTTTACTCACAACTGTAGAAAAACTACTCTTATTCCATTGTCTCCAAAAGATGTATTTATTGGAAAAGAAAAGGCAAGAGGCTGATGCAAAAGCAGAGATTGAAAAAGAATCAAGTGAAAAAAAGAGCTTGAGTGAAAAGCAAGAGAGTATCACTCAGCCTAGCGAAAAAAAAGAAAGAAAAGCCAAATCAGTAAGCTTGTATGTTAGATCAAGTGAGGCTAGGAATGTTTTGCTCTCTAACAAGACTATTCTTGTACATATGTGCAAGGGGTCTTGTTACTTTACTAACATGCTTAACCCTTCTTTGCCTAGTGATTTTGTTGTGCTTTTGCAAGAGTTTGAAGTTTTATTTTCTGAGGAGATGCCTAGTAGTTTGCCACCACTTAGAGGGATTGAACACAAGATTGACTTCATTCCTAGCACACCCATTCCAAACTGACTAGCTTATAGGACTAATCCAAAGGAGGCTGAAGAGATACAAAGGCAAGTAACTGAACTCCTTGCTAAAGGGTATGTACGTGAAAGTTTGAGTTCTTGTTTTGTTCCAGTTATTCTTGTACCTAAGAAAGATGGCTCTTGGCGTATGTGTGTTGATTGTAGGGCTATAAACAAGATAACTATAAAGTATAGGCATCCAATTCCCAGATTAGATGATATGCTTGATGAATTGCATGGATGTAGTCTTTTTACTAAGATTGATTTCAAATCGGGTTATCATCAAATTCGCATGCATATTGAGGATGAAGTGGAAAACAACTTTTAAAACCAAGTATGGTCTTTATGAATGGTTGGTTATGCCTTTTGGATTAACTAATGCACCTAGTACATTCATGAGACTAATGAACTAGCCATTTTAATATGGAGGTTATGGGTATTTCTCATTTACTAACCCATTTAATTTGGGTTTTATGTATCACATAGGTTAAGGTTTGTAAAGGCTATATAAAGCCTTCTTTTCTTTGATTAGACATGACATTTTGGAATTAAGAATAAAATTTCTATTTTAGCTTTGTTGAGAGCTAAACTTTCTTTGCAAATTCTTGTGTTTACAACTTGCATGCTAGAGTCATTCAAGTGGTATTGATCAAACCTCTTGTGGAGTGATTCGAATCACGAGTTTAGAAACGAGTTTTCTTTACTCTTGATTTTGATCATCAAGGTAATTTGTTTCATACTTTCCCATGGGTTGATTTCCGTCGGAGCCAAGGGGAGCCGCATTGCAGACGTGCCACGTGGCACAACCAGAGGGCGACGTGTGTGCAGCGGTCTTAGGTTGAGGCGCGGGTTATCGGATCGCTCGCAGGTTTAGGGTTGTTCGCCGGTGACAGGCCGGCCCAGGCTGAAGAAAAAGTGCAGGTGGGCTGGGCTAGGCGTGCCGTGTTGAACTGGGCTTGGAGGTCTCAGGTCAAGGCTGTCGGGTTGGGCCGTAACTGGGCTTACGCGTTTTGGGCTGAAACAACTGGGCCGCGGGAACCGTCGTGTACTGGGCTGACCTAAGGTGATTGGGTTCGGTTCGGGTTGCGGGATCCGACCCTTGGGTTGCACTTCGTCTTCTTCACCCGGTTGCTTGCAGGTTTTTCCAGTGACTTTTCTCTCTCCTCGTTAACGTCCTTTCGACGTCCTTTTTCCCTCCTATTTCCTCTGTTCCCGAGTCTCTTCCTCCCCCTAACTCCATTTTGGGTATGGATTTGGTTTGTAAAGGCCTCACACTCCCGGATCTGGAGAAGTTCAGAAATCCGACGTTCTGTCTCCCTTGCCGACGGTGTTCAACGTATAGGATTCGTCTAAATCTACCCCTGATGTGTGTAAAAGGTTCTGGGATTACTTTTGTTGCGTAAAATGGAGGTTTTGATGTCGATTTCGTAGGGTTTGGCCTCGCCGGAGTTCCGTTGAATTTTCTCTGTCCTCTTCATTTTTCTCTATTTTTTTTTTGTTCTTTGCAGGTTGTTTTGGGGTGGCTGAAGGTCGGGGTCGAGTTCCGTGGCATCCCAGCCTTCGGTCGCCCTTTGTGGTTCGTGTGCAAACGAAAACTCCAACGTTCGCCGGAGTTTTCGGTTCTGCCGACGACTTTTTTTTTAACAAAACTGAAGTTGAGAATTTATTAGGTAAATCCATCAGAACACTTCGATCAGATTGCAGTAGAAAGTACATGGATATGAATTTCCGAGACTATTTGATAGAAAATGGAATAACATCCCAACTCTTAGCTCCCGAAACACCTCAACAAAATGGAGTTTCAGAGAGGAGAAACAGAACTTTGTTAGACATGGTTCGATCGATGATGAGTTATGCTCCACTACCAAATTCTTTTTGGGGATATGCAGTGGAGACTGCATTATACATATTGAATGTAGTTCCATCCAAAAGTGTCACTATGACACCTTTTGAATTGTGGAAGGGTCGTAAAGCTATTTTAGAACACTTCAGAATTTGGGGATGTCCAGCACATGTGTTGAATACAGATCCAAAGAAATTGGAACCTCGTTCTAAAGTATGCCTATTTGTAGGTTATCCTAAAGAGACTAGAGGTGGTTACTTCTACAGTCCGGAAGAAAATAAAGTATTTGTAACGACAAATGCTATTTTTTTAGAAGAAAATCATATGAGAAATCATAAACCTCGTAGTAAGATAGTGTTAAATGAATTAAATGAAGCTACTAATACATCAACAAGAGTTGTTGATAGTTCCATTCCTTCTGATAATCGGATACATCCATACCAAGAATTGGGAACGCCTCGTCGTAGTGGAAGGGTTAGAAAACAACCTAACCGTTACATAGGCTTGACTGAAGCTCAAGTTGTCATAACTGATGATAACATCGAGGATCCATTGTCTTTTAAACGAGCAATTGATAATGTTGACAAGGATGAATGGATCAAAGCCATGAACTTGTAGATCCTCCTGATGGGGTAAGACCTATAGGTTGTAGGTTGTAAATGGATTTACAAGAGAAAGCGAGGAGTAGATGGAAAGATACAGACCTTTAAAGCGAGACTTGTGGCAAAAGGATTCAACCAAAGAGAGGGACTGAACTAAGAGGACACTTTCTCTCCTGTTGCAATGTTAAAGTCTATTCGCATTCTCTTATCCATTGCCACATATTTTGGCTATGAGATATGGCAAATGGATGTGAAGACTGCTTTTCTAAATGGCAATCTTGAAGAGAAAATCTATATGAATCAACTAGAGGGGTTTATAAGCCAAGGTCAAGAGCAAAAGGTTTGCAAGCTTAAGAAATCCATTTATGGACTAAAACAAGCATCAAGATCCTGGAACATTAGATTTGACAGTACGGTTAAATCATATAGTTTTGAGCAAAATGTTGATGAACCTTGTGTATACAAGAAAATCAATAGAAAAGTAGTAGCTTTTCTTGTCTTATATGTAGATGATATTCTACTCATTGGAAATGATGTAAGCTATCTTACTGATATAAAAAGTTGGCTAGCTAATCAATTTCAGATGAAAGATTTAGGAGAAGCACAGTTTGTTCTAGGAATCCAAATTATAAGGGATCGTAAGAACAAAACACTAGCCTTGTCTCAAACATCCTATATTGACAAGATTCTTGTCAAGTATTCGATATAAAATTCGAAAAAGTGCAATCTACCTTTTAGGCATGAAATTATATTGTCAAAGGAACAATGTCCCAAGACATCTCAAGAAGTTGAGGATATGAGAAAGATTCCCTATGCCTCAGCTATAGGTAGTCTAATGTATGCAATGTTGTGTACAAGGCCTGATATATGTTATGCAATGTTGTGTACAAGACCTTATAGTAGATGGTTAAATCTGGTAAAGCTATATTTAGTAGACTAAACCATATATATATCCCGTCCAGTAAAGCTTTGGAAATGTACTATCTATTCTCTGCACTCTCTCTTGTTGTACATACCTAAAGTCATCAATAAAAATTCTTTTAGCCAGAGTTCTCCTTGCAATTTTCTCTATCATTTTCTTTGTGTTCATCTAGATCGAGTGTGTGAGTTGTTGTGCGATCCTAACAACTGGTATCAAAGCTAGGCGAAATTCACCACGATCTGTGAAGATGGTAAGTTCAAAGATTGGAATTGAGAAGTTCGATGGATCCGATTTCGGTTTCTGGAAGATGCAGATTGAAGATTATCTGTACCATAAAGATCTTCACGAACCTCTGTTGGGGGTGAAGCCGGATACCACGACCACGAAACAGTGGAAGCTCAAGGATCGACGAGCCTTAGGGATGATCCGGTTGACGCTATCCAGAAACGTTGCGTTTAACATCATCAAGGAGAAGACAATGTCAGATCTGATGAAGGCGCTGTCAAATATGTATGAAAAACCGTCGGCTATGAACAAGGTGTATTTAATGCGTAGATTGTTCAATCTATAGATGTCTGAAGATGGACGTGTTGCGGATCATATAAATGAATTCAATATGATCATAAGTCAACTGGGTTCGGTGAAAATTAATTTCGAAGATGAAATTAAAGCGTTGATTTTGATGTCATCCTTACCCGAGTCATGGGATACTGTTGTTGCCGCAATCAGTAGTTCCCGAGGATCTGATAAACTAAAATTTGATGAAATTCGAGATGTAGTTCTCAGCAAAAGTATTCGCAAACGGGAAACTGAAGATTCATCAGGCAATGCTCTCAGTGTTGATCGAAGGGGAAGAAGCAAATCAAAGAGCTCAAACAAACATGAGCGTTCAAAATCAAAGAATCGGGGAAAATCTCCAAACAAACCCAACGTAACGTGCTGAAGCTGTGGGGGAAAAGAACACTTTCGGACAGATTGTACAAAACTAAAAAAGAAGCAGAATCATAAATTTGAAGATGATGATGATTCTATATACACAACAGAAGATGTTGAGGACGTTTTAATCCTTAGTGTGGATAGCCCAGCTGAATCCTGGATTTTGGATTCAGGTGCATCGTTCCATTCGTCTCCAAGTAAGGAATTGTTTCGAAATTTCAAATCAGGAAATTTCGGAAAGGTGTATCTTGCCGACAACAAAACCTTGGAGATTGAAGGAAAGGGAGATGTCTCCATACAAACTCCAGCATGAAATCAATGAACATTACAAGATGTTAGATACATTCCTGGTCTCAAGAAGAACCTGATCTCTATTGGTCAGTTGGATAGCGCAGGCTATGCAGCAGAGTTTGGAAAGAGTTCCTGGAAGATTGTGAAGGGCGCCATGGTTGTTGCACGTGGCACAAAATTCAGAACCTTATACACTACTGCAGAGTGTATAAACATGACTGCTACTACTGAGAGTGCTTCCAATTCAAGTCTATGGCAATAGACTTGGACATATGAGCGTCAAAGAAATGAAGATATTGACTGCGAAAGGAGCTTTAGAAGGCTTAAAATCTGTTGATATGGGTCTTTGTGAGAGCTACGTTATGGGCAAACAGAAACGAGTTAGTTTCACAAAGGCTGCCAGAGAACCGAAGAAAGTGCGATTGGAAATGATCCATACAGACGTCTGGGGACCATCTCCAGTTTCATCACTTGGTGGATCAAGGTACGACGTCACCTTCATCGATGACTTCAGCAGGAAGGTATGGGTTTACTTTCTGAAACACAAGTCAGATGTGTTTACCACCTTCAAGAAGTGGAAAGCTGAAGTTGAAAATCAGACCGGCTTGAAGATCAAATGCCTGAGGTCTGAGAATGGAGGAGAGTACAACAAATCAGAGTTTATAACATTTTGTGCAGCTGAGGGAATTAGATTAATAAGAACAATTCCCGGTAAGGCAAGACAAAATGGTATTGCAGAAAGGATGAACAGAACATTGAATGAGCGAGCAAGAATTCTGGGCTGATGCTGTGAACACAGCAGCATATTTGATTAATAGATGGCCGTCAGTACCCCTGAAGTTCAAATTGCCCGAAGAAGTATGGACAGGAAAAGAACTCAAGTACTCTCACTTAAGAACCTTTGGTTGTACTGCGTATGTTCATGTTGATCCAGAGAAGAGAGATAAGCTTGATGCTAAGGCTGTGAAATGCTACTTCATAGGCTATGGCTCTGACATGTTCGGGTACAGGTTTTGGGATGAGAAAAATATGGAGATCCTAAGACACTGTGATGTGACCTTTGATGAAAATGTCATGTACAAGGACAGAGAGAAGATAAACTCTGAGACTACGAAGCAAGTGGGAGTTGAACTTGAGTGGCAAGAAAATTCACGCAGTGATGGTACAACAGAAGCTCAAGAAACTCCTGATCCTATTGCTGAAGAACCAGACGTGGAGCAAGTTGCACCTGAACAGGTGTTGAGAAGATCATCCAGAACTACCAGAACACCAGATAGATATTCAACCTCATTACATTATCTGTTGCTGACTGACGAAGGAGAACCAGAGTCCTTTGATGATGCCCTACAAGTGGAAGATTCAACCAAGTGGGAGCAAGCCATGGATGATGAGATGAGCTCACTTGAAAGAAATAATACGTGGGTGCTGACTGAGTTGCCTACAGGAAAGAGAGCTCTGTTGAACAAATGGGTGTTCAAAATCAAGGTTGAACCAGATGGCAAAAGGTGGTTTAAGGCTCGATTAGTAGTTAAAGGATATTCACAAAGAAAAGACATTGATTATGCTGAGATCTTTTCTCCAGTTGTGAAATTAACTACTATCCGAATTCTGCTGAGTATTGTTGCATCGGAGAATTTGCACCTTGAGCAAATGGATGTAAAAATGGCATTTTTACATGGAGATCTAGATGAGGAGATCTATATGCAACAACCCGAAGGATTTGCAGCTCCAGGCAAGGAGCACATGGTGTGTAAGCTCAATAAGAGCTTGTATGGACTGAAACAAGCACCGAGACAATGGTACAAGAAGTTTGACTTCTTCATGAGCAAGAGTGGTTTCCACAGAAGTGAAAAGGATCAGTGTTGCTACCTCAAGAAATACACTGATTCTTATGTGTTTCTACTCCTGTATGTGGATGATATACTAATTGCTGGATCAAGTATGAGGGAGATAAACCACCTGAAGGCAAGCTTGTCTTCAGTATTTGAGATGAAAGATTTAGGTGCAGCGAAGCAGATCCTTGGGATGAGAATTTCTCGAGATAGATCTGCTGGCACATTAAATCTATCCCAAGAGCAGTACATTGAGAAGGTGTTGTCCAAATTCAAGATGAATAACGCTAAACCCAGGACTACCCCCTTGGTAAATCATATTAAATTGTCGAAGGGGCAATCTCCCAAGACAGTTAAGGAACGTGAGCACATGGCATCAGTTCCGTACGCTTCTGCAGTTGGGAGTTTGATGTATGTTATGGTCTGCACTAAACCTAACATAACACATGCAGTGGGAGTTGTTAGCAAGTACATGGAAAATCCAGGGAAGGAACATTGGGAAGCTGTGAAGTGGCTTCTGAGATATCTGAGAGATACATCCACTACTACACTTTGTTATGGCAATGGCAAAGTAGTTCTGCAAGGTTTTGTGGATGCTGATCTGAGTGGAGATGTAGACTCCAGCAAGAGCACATCAGGGTATATCTACACTATAGATGGAACAGCAGTGAGTTGGATGTCCAAGCTTCAGAAATGCGTTGCTCTTTCATCTACTGAAGCTGAGTACGTGGCCATAGCTGAAGCTGGAAAGGAGATAATATGAATGACAGACTATCTAGAAGAATTAGGTCGGAAGCAGTGCAAGAAGATCCTTTATACAGATAGTCAGAGTGCCATATAGTTGGTGAAAAACCAAATCTATCATTCAAGGACAAAACACATTAGAAGACGGTACCATTTCACTCGCAGGTTAGTGGAAGAAGGCGATATGTGTTTGGAGAAGATAGAGGGTGCAAAGAATCCAGCAGACATGTTGACAAAATGTGTTGATGTTGAAAAATTAAGGTTATGCAAAGCCCTAATTGGTATGGTGTAGGATCAGTCTCCAAGTGGGAGAATTGTTGAGTTATGGAGTCTGCTCCCTGTATTTATAGCTTGGTCAACGGCTATATCCGGTTAAGCTATATTTGGTAAAGCCATATATGGTAAAGCTATATCCGGTAAAGCTATATATGGTAAATAGCTATATATAGTAGATGGTTAAATCTGGTAAAGCTATATTTAGTAGACTGAACCATATATATATCCCGTCTAGTAAAGCTTTGGAAATTTACTTTCTATTCTCTGTACTCTCTCTTGTTGTACATACCTGAAGTCATCAATAAAAATCCTTTTAGCCAGAGTTCTCCTTGCAATTTTCTCTATCACTTTCTTTGTGTTCATCTAGATCGAGCGTGTGCGTTGTTGTGCGATCCTAACATTCCTTGTTAGACCAGTCTCTTGACCTTCATCATCAAAACTACTTTAAGGGTAACTCTAGCCTTTGAACTAAAAACTAGATCCAGATAGTGTTGAGAAAGAATACCACCTCCTTCTTGTAACAATCTATATTGGCATAGTTCTTAGCTAGCCAATCTATACCGAAATTCGTCATGCTAACAACGATCAGGTCTACGCTAAAGGTTCATCTTGCTACTATTACTTGTCCATCTTTTACTCTATCATTAAAAACTAAGTCTACCCGTGTTGGGGTGCTAACATTTAATACATGCAACAAGGGTTCTAGTTGGAACCCTGCTTGACTAAAAAATGACACAGATATGAAGGAACGTGTAAAGCTTGAATCAAATAACGTTAAAGCATAGTGTCCGAGGATGGATAGTGTACCTATCACCACTATGTCGTATTTCCCAACATCCCTGCTGGATGCATAATCTCTTTCTTGCGAATAGGTCTACATAGGTCTCTCGACTCCACTAGGGCCTCTTGGTGGGTCAACTGGGTTTTTCGTCCTCCTCGTATTTGGCAAGGTAGCCTTGATGACTACATCTGAAACAAGCCCTAGATTCAAGCCATACATCTACCCTAATGTTGTTTCCCACATTCAAGGCACAATGGTTCCTCACTCTCTTGGACCTTCTCTTATGTAACACCCCGCTCATCGTCAACGCGATTCACAGGAGTTACTACTAGCCTCAATAATAAACTCCGACAACCAATGATAAATTTCAAAAAAATATTTCCAAAAACATCAAGTAAAACATTTCAAACCAGTGCTATTTAAACTTAAAACAACCGAAGTAGATTCTTGACAGCGAAAGCATAAGTACACAAAACAGACACAGACATGGGTTCCCAAATAGTTCCTAGCCCGCTGGTCTCGCCCTCGTCCTCGGTTGGCCTGCATCAACTAAATCTGGAAAGAAAAGTTAAAAATAATTTTGATGAGTAATTAAATTACCCAGTAAGTAGCCAACTTTATCTTTCATGAATTCATAACTAATCTTTCCAGGTGTTTTTAAATTTTATTCGTCATTGACTCCTAGTTTCTCTTACTAGGGTCATCTGTTCATTAATGAGGTATCTCAGCTACCTCCAGCTTAACATAGCAAATGTTTTTAAGTTTTATTCGACATTGACTCCTAGTTTCTCTTACTAGGGTCATCTATTCATTAATGAGGTATCTCAGCTACCTCCAGCTAGGTTACTGACTCTCTCTCGATATGCTTATCTAGAATTTTCGGACTCGTATGTAAGACTCGCTCTCGGTCAAATACGGCCCGTCTACTAATTGCTCTGGCGGCCTGTTTATCTCATATACCAACGGTCAGGAGTACTCATGCTCCCTGACTTAGCACACAGCGCGTTGGCCAGGAACTCCGCGGGAATTAGTAGACTATCATACTCATATAAATAAGCCATAGCTCAACAACCAATAAGCATATCTTAGAGTCATAACCTTTCTATTAACATGCATAACATACTCACAGTTACTGCATGTTTTCATACATGTATCATGTTCAACACATAGAACATTCTGACAATCATTTATATCATGCTTACATCACAGGCAAGCAGTCACAATATACAATAAACACTCAATATCATCAAAGCTTATCATAACATATTAAGTTCTTAATCAGGTAAACAACATACTCACATGTTGTAAAACAAGTTAAGAACTAGTTCAAAGGTCGATAAGCTACTTACCTGGTTTCGAATCCCTTTCTCTCTTGATTGTACATTTAATAGGGTATTTCAACACAATTCCTTTCGATTAGACCTATATTTCACCATTTTCAAGGTAAGTATAGGTCAATCTAGGTAGAACAGGTCAAAACAAATCGAACGGGACAAATCCGGAACCCAAAATGATGCTTCACGCGCCCTCACGCGCCCTCACATCCTCGATGTGTCTGTCCCACGCGCCAGGAGCACGCCCAGTCGCACACCCAGTCGCGGCCCCTCACGCGCCTGCGTGTAGTGCACGCGCTCCTTCTTCTTCCTTGCGTTTTCTGAAATTTTCCCATCTTTTCTGTTAATACCTACTATATCCCGAAGCCATATCCTCCTTCAACGATTCGAATTTCATCCTGATTCCTTCTACAAATTTATAGATCTCCTTATTACGATTCTAACAAGCCCTATTTCATAACTCATTATACAATACAAACCAAGATATCGAGATTTAAAGGTTCGGTGATATGGGTTTTTCGTTACCTTCGAATCACCGTCCGATTCAGCTCGTGGCCGTATCCCCTTCCTCAAATGATTCCTCAGCAATAACCCCTCTTCCTTTACCCTCGATTGATGTCCAATTTTAAGCAACCAAAACTCGAATTCTCAAAAATTTCCTCCTCTGTTTTCTGGGTTTTTCGCTAATCACTCTTCTTCGTTTTTCTTCCTTTTTAAAACCTAATCAAGGCCCTAATACGCTTCCATACCCTCTAACAATCCACTCATCCATCCCACACCTCCATCTTCCTCTCTTTTCTTTCTTTTCCCTTCAATCCACCTGTCCATTCTTCCGTTCTCCATGGCAGCAGCTTCAAGCTGCTGCTGTCTTTTTCTTTTTTTTTTTTTTTTTTTTTTTTTTTTAATTAATTAATTTATTTTTTTTTTTATTTAATTTATTTATTTATTATTTTCGGGTTATTACATCTTAGTCTCTAAGATGTCTATTAGCATATTGGGAAGGGTGTCTGTTCGTATATTGAGGTTTACGTGTTGATGGTTGTCGATGTGAGTCCGTCTGATCATACTATTGTTTTCTCCCGATAATGACAACTGACTCTCAACGTACCTATCTGATAAGCACCAACAATGCTAGATTTTTGCAAAGCTAGAGATCCTTCTAGAATCCTTGCAAAACGTTCACAGAGCTAGTTAGAAGATGAATGACTCTGAGATCGAACTTGGAATCTATGATGGTCACTCTTAGATACCAAGACAATTCACTCCAGAATTAGCTTGATCAAAACTAATTCAATGAATCGGTTTAAACATCAAACCTAAAGCAATGTTTGAAAAAGAATAACACCAAAAAGTATAAAAAAAAAAACACAAAGGTTTTGTTTGTATTCAACAATTGATGCCCAAACATGAATATTACATGTCTTTAAATAGGTCTAAAAGATAACCGTAACATAATAAAGTTCAACTACCAACTACAAATGTTATTAAATACAAATTGAAGAAAATAAGGCATTCATACAAACTGCGATTAAATACAAATTGAAGAAAATAAGGTATTCATACAAACTACTAATAAATGCTATTAAATACAAATTGAAGAAAATAAGGCATCCATAAATTGTCTTAATTGGTAGTTCAACTACCAAAGCCAAGTCTTCTAATTACTTTCTCATGTTAGCCACTCTATTATGTTCTTGATTTGATATGCTAATGGTATAAAGATTTTTGGGCTCAAAAGTCTTTGTTTCAACTTGTACACTAACTAGATTTTGAAGATGCGATGTATAGGCTTCTTGAATCTTCTTAACCTTACTTCTTGTAATCGGTACTTCGGGTACATGCAAAGGGTCAGGAGTTGAATTTATATCACTATCTTGTTGGGTTTTATGTCCTAAAACTCATAGTTTGTAAACAAAAACATATTCTATAAAGTTATTATTATTGTTTATTCAGTAAAGATTGTTATTGAATAAAGTGAACTTTACGATTATTAATCTAAATCCAATAAACTAAGAACCTCTGGCTATAGTATGATTACTTGAACTATATGTAGAGACATAAGAGTGGATCAAGTTCAAGTATATAGTCAAAATGATCTATAGTATAAGGATAAGGCTGAGTACCTTATTCTGGGGACACTATGGATGCGGCCCACTTTTGTATATGATATAAACAATGTGACCACTAAATTGTACATGCGAAGACATGTGAGTGGCGGCGTCCTATGCAATGAGCATTGCATAAGATTGGACCATGAAGAAAATCACTCTCACTTTATAATGTCGTTTACTGTTGAGACTGATTTTCTTTTCATTCGATGACCTAGGTAACTCGATCTTAATCCTGAGCTAACCATGAACTCCTGTTTATTCGGAATTATCCTTAGATTTTCATGGGTGAGAGTGGCTCGAGTTTGCCGACTCAATAGGCCTCCCATTTCAGGGGAAGACTGGGTGAATAGCTGGGGACGTGGGGTGCAAGATGAAATTCGCTCCTACCCACTTTTAGGGTTAGAAGAGAGGTAGTTCCCTTAAGCACTGACTCCAAGTCTTGAACAAGGGGCGCCACCCTCTCATTGGTCTGAGAGGAATTCAGTTTACTGGTTGGACCATAAACCAATTGTTCATTAGAGGATCGGTGAGACATAAGGAAAAAGAAGTAACTTCAGGGGTAAAATGGTAAATTGACCCAGCTCTAGTTACGAACAACATGTGAAGGATCGACTTACTAATCATGGTTATATCAAATGGACAGAAATATATCTATAGTGAGGGGAGTGCAACTACTAGGCTATAATGGAGTGTCCTAGTAGTTAACGAATGTTGGTTAACAAGGTTAATGAGTTTAACCGGTTAATCTTGGATCGTTGGAGCCCATGATCTATAGGTCTATTAGGTCCCTCTGCTAGCTCATATCGGACTGAACCATAGAACAGTGTGACGAATGAGTTCGAAGTGTTCGAATTCAAATTAGGGAATATGCGCTACATATATACGATATATTTAACCGCATTTTTGTTTTATTTACGAATTAAACAAAAGGAGAAAATCTGAGATATTTAAATAAGATTTAAATATCTTAATCAATTATGTATTGTAATTGATTGGGATTGACATTTGAATTGATATTAAATATTAATTAAATAGTTTAATTAATCAATTAATATTACTTTAATTTGAAATTAATTATTCAAATTCATTGTTAAATTAAAATGAAGAAAGTCAAATTGTTGACTTCATTTAGTGGAAAAATCTATGTTAGTGGAATTTTGAGTGTCAAAATTTGGTTAACTCAAACATGCATGCTTGCCACATAATCCCAAACATTTGAGTTGAATTTTGAGTGCCAAAACTTGGTGATCTCAAATTTGCATGAACATGCAAACATAACTCTATAAATAGAGTGATCATGCAACATGAAAGGTCTTCTTGGTGAAAAACCTAGAGAAAAACCTCTCACAAACGCCCTCTTCATATATAGAAAATTCCTCCCAAGTTTAGTCACTCACCGGATTCAACAATCCCGTTCTAAGGCCGGAGGATACTGGAGAAGACACTAGTGGTGGTTCAAAACCGGTTTGTGAGGAAAAAGGAATTTGAACTACAAAAGGTTAGTATTCAAACTCATTAAGTTTTAATACTTATGAACACGCTAGTTATTTACTATAATTGATGTTCTAAAAGTGCCTAAGATCCAAATTGCTTCCGCATGTGTTATATTAACACCATCAGTTGGTATCAGAGCAAACTTTAGGCACTTTATTTACATTAATTTGATAATGGTGGGTACCATTTCATGAATTTAATTTTGTGGTTGCTAAAGTGGATGGTTTTGGTTTTGACAGTTTTTTATGCTTCCATTTGATACAATTATTGTAATAAGCCTAAATGTGTATGGGCTTTAATGAATGAAGAAAGGTCTGTAATTTTTATGGAGTCATTATTGTCCATTTTAGGTTGTAATTGATCGAAAATAGAAGAGATAGCAAGTTGTGTTGGCTTTTTGGCCTTGATCTCACTTTAATTAATTTCAATCAATTAATTGATGTTTTGATGATAACAAACCTACTTTTTAATTATTAATTATTTTCAGTATTTTGAACTGTCCACAGTATAAGGTCGGGAATAACAATTTCAACGACTTTTCAATCACTCAAATCAGAGCTAAAACGAAGAAATTACAGTCGAGACAACATACCCGACGTGATGATGTGGCAGCAAAATCAAAATGATGGACAAATCAAAATATATCAAAGTATGACATTTATGATTTTGGGAGAGTAACAAATGGTGGAGTTTTTCTTATTACTATATTTTTAAATAAAGTTATTTTTACAAAATACAAATTTGAATCTAACCGTTACTCACATCGATTTTTATTATTACTATATTATATTATTATATTACTATATTTTAAAATTTTGGTAGTTACTCACATAGTTTTTATTATTATTATATTATTATATTTATAATAAATTTTGAATTTCATTTGACCGTTACTCACATAACTTTTTATTATTATTATATTATATTACTATTATATTAAAATTTTGAAATAAATGAATTTAGAAAATTTTCTTATTTATTTACTTTTAATCTCCACCTTCCATTATTCCTAACACAATCCAATGGTCAATATTCAATCCTACATTTTGCCACTTTTCTCCTCTATATAAACTCATCTTCCCCACATTTTAAAATACACAACTTACATACATTCTCCAATCCTTATTTGTTCAAAGTCTTCATTGTTTGTTGCTCTCTCCAAGCTTACAAGTTTATTTCTTTTCATCTTATTCTTGAGAGGGATTATTTTTGTATTGTGAGGAAATAGTTGTGAGTATCCCAAATTGTAAATCTACTCTTTGAGAGAGTTGTGGTGTGTTATTATCAAACTCAAATACTTGTATCGGTTTGATCCTGCGCCGTGGAAAGGATTGAGTTTGCTCTTGAACTCGTAAAAAGAGCGGTGTAGCGGTTTGACTCAGATCCGTGGAAAGAGTCGAGAAAGTTCTTTATTCAAATTCCCAAGAGGCGCTTGGGGAGTGGAGTAGGTCGAGTTTGACCGAACCACTATAAAACTACGGTGTCATTTTCTCTGACTCTTTTCTATTTAATTTCAAAATTATTATTGTGATTTATTGCATGTTCTACTTGATTATTGTTTTGACTTGAATTACTTTGTTATAGTAATTATCATCTTTTACTTATTTGTAAAAAGTTTCATCATTAGAAAAATTAATCACGTTTAAACACTTTTATCGTTAAAACCCTATTCACCCCCCCTCTAGGGTTGCCATACCGATCCAACAAGTTGAACCGAAGAAGAAGATGGAAGAGGCGGTTCGGGTGTTTTTCCTGCCTTTGGGGTTCGGTTCAACATTTTTAAGGGTTGGTTCGCCCAGTTCGTGGACCTCGGGAGCGGTTCATGTTATTTTAATTATTAATGTAATAATTTAGTTAATTGCTTGTTTTAAAATGCCAAAACCAATCCACTTTAGCGTGTTTAATTAATTATGCATTATGAATGTATGTTTTAATTAAATAGAAAATGTATATGCATAAAGTATGTCATATAGATTTAAAATCCCACCATAGGCTAAGCATGTTTCATGCATTCCAAGTATGTTATAACTGTTATAATGTATAGTATGCATGTTTAGGGTTCCATGAGTGATAGATGTAAATTGTTATATTATTGCATGGAATGGATGATTATATAATTGTTATATAAAGCATGTTAGATGCATGTTATAGGTTATTTTCAACGTCATAAAACGAGATAGACATTAAAATCTATAATAAAGATAAGTGCATGCTCACTTAGGGTTAAGAACCGAGCACGATCAATTTTAATAGTTAAAATAGGTCGATGTCTTACAAAATTGCAGTTACAAGAAAGCTCACCTGACACGATCTTGATTAACGCTGGAGGTACTTAAGTTGACGGTTTCTAGAACACCTACTACTTGGAGATTGAACCAGTACTTGAGCTTAGTTAGCCCAGTTTTATGAGCATGCTTAAGTGATGTAAGATTTAGAAAAATCTAAAATATTTAATTAACCGGAATATACTTAAGTAATGAGTATACCCAACCATCTAAAATACTTAGTGGGAGGAAAAAGGTGTATAAGATACATCGTTTTCTTTTCACGCTCTCTATACAATTCACACAGTGACATTCATGCTCGGCCTCGTGTCGCCCTGGGAGTGTCCTCCATTCGGAAGGTATTTGCATGAGTCAATAACAAGGTGAATAGAGGAAGTATTTATAGTAAGTGGGAAAAGGAAGTATATCAAATACGTCTTATGGTCTCCATCACTAGGTTGCACCGTGAGATTCCCATGTTCCACCTGCAAGTTGCCCTAGAGCAACTACCCATTCGGAGGGTCGTAACATGGAGTCGAAACAACGCAAACTCCAGAAATGGATAGGATATCTTAGGTCCGTTCCCAACTTAGGCTTTTTCATTCGATAGCATTGTTGGGACCGGTCTATGAGGTCTGAAAATTGCGGGTCACACTTACGAAGAATTACTAAGAGTTAGTATATTCTTGACCAAAATAGCGATAACTAAAAACACTTTAGGAACAAGAGTTATTTTGGGATTAGTGTTTAAAGTCAAGAATGTCTTGGTTTAGTGAATGAGCGATTGACTGCTCCTCGGTAGCAGTTGCTCTAACTCACTAAAGTATCGTTGCAAATTAATAATTTTTGGGTACATTATTACATTTGCTAAAACTGATTGGATTAAACAGAATTAAGTCAAATCACTAATAGAATTTTCTTTATATCACAGCATGACAAACTCAATAGTACAATTACTCGCTTCTGAGAAATTAAATGGCGACAATTACGCAACTTGGAAATCAAACGTAAACACAATACTGGTAATTGATGATTTAAGGTTTGTTTTAACTAAGGAGTGTCCTCCAAACCCTAGCTCAAATGCAAACCGAACAATTCGAGATGCGTATGACAGATGGATAAAGGCAAATGACAAAGCTCGAGTGTACATTCTAGCCAACATATCTAATGTTTTGGCTAAGAAACACGATGTTATGGGTCCTGCTAAAGAGATTATGGAATCTCTAAAAGGGATGTTTGGACAACCGTCCTTCTCCCTTAGACATGAACCAATAAAATACATTTATAACTGCCGTATGAAAGAAGGGACCTCAGTTAGATAACATGTCCTGGACATGATGGTCCATTTCAATGTGGCAGAAGAAAATGAAGCTGTCATTTATTAGAAGAGTCAAGTCAGTTTTATCATGATGTCTCTTCCGAAGAGCTTCTTCCAGTTCCGCACAAATGTGGTAATGAACAAAATATAATATAACTTGACTGCTCTTCTCAATGAGCTACAGACTTATCAGTCCCTCTTAACAAACAAGGGACAAACAAGAGAAGCAAATGTTGCTATCTCCAAGAAATTACTACGAGAATCGTCCTCCAAAAATAAGTCTGGACCTTCAACTTCTAAAAGTGTTTTGATGAAGAAGAAGGGTAAAGGGAAAAATAACATTCCTACTAACTGCAAACACAAGGTTCAAAAAGCAGATAAAGGAAAATTTTTTCATTGCAACGAAAACGGGCACTGGAAGAGAAACTGCCCTAAATACCTTGCAGAGAAGAAAGCCGAAAAGACACAACAAGGTAAATATGATTTACTCATTGTAGAAATATGTTTAGTAGAGTATGACAACTCAACTTGGATACTAGATTCAGGGGCGACTAATCATATTTGTTCTTTTTACCCGGAAACTAGCTCCTGGAGAATGCTTGCGGACGGCGAGATAACACTCAGGGTTGGAATAGGAGAGGTTGTCTCAGCAAGATCAATAGAAAATTTAAAGTTGTTTTTTGGAGATAGATTCATTATATTAGATAATGTACTTTTTGTTCCTGAAATGAAAAGAAATCTAATATCTATCTCTTGTTTATTAGAATTATTGTATAAAGTATCTTTTGAAATCAATGAAGTGTTCATTTGCAAAAGAGGTATTCATATTTGTTCTTCAAAACTAGAAAACAACTTATCTATGTTAAAACTGAGCGAAACAAAAGCTATTTTAAATACCGAGATGTTTAAAAACTGCTGAAACTCAAAATAAACGACAAAAGATTTCTCCTAATACCTATCTTTGGCACTTAAGACTAGGCCACATTAATCTCAATAGGATTGAGAGATTGGTTAAAAGAGAACTTCTAAATGAGTTAGAAGACAACTCTTTACCTCCATCTTTACATATTTTTACATATCTTTACATAGAGGACATATTACATGAAAAGAAAGAGTACAATGATAGGAAAAATTCAAAATAAAAAAGGTGCCAAAAGAAGGAAAATTGAATGGAATATGTCAGGGAACATATTCCATTCACGGACTATTCAGTCATATTTTTACATATTTTCAATATATGTCCTCTATGTAAAGATATGTAAAAATATGTAAAAATATGTATTGAAAATATGTATTTATGTATTAATTAAGCTAGGATGATAGAGCTCATATAAATCGTAAGAGCTCAAGTCATTAAGCAGTAAGTAAATGGTATCAGAGCCACTCAATTTTTGTGAGGGAAGAGGAGTTTCTCGATCTTTAAAATCGATATTACAGAAAGCAGGAGAAGGATAAGCGAAATCAGAAGGATTTGGATTATGAGCGAATAGCCCTTGTGTTCCAGGTGGTAAGACGCAGGAAGCGCAGTAAGTCCGTTGGCAATCTTGGTGCTTAGTCATATGAAAAATTATGAAGAAAAATCTTATCTACATTCTGACAACTTTATCAGAGACAAAACAAAGATTGACAACTTGTCGGCCACACAGTGAGGGCTCACATGTGAATTATCAGTGTCGGTAAATTATTAGTTGGTAAATTATTAGTCTTTTAAATTATTAGTCTACTTTATGTCTTTGAGAAAAACAAATCTTGCAGGGGTCCTGTCCTGCTAGATTCGATCTTATCTCTTAGGTGGCGTTTTTCAAATTTACGTTCAAATTCGAAGTCTACAAAAGGACTTCATGAATGTAAAGAGGGCATCGATCGGCCGATAGCTCTCTCTTGAATATCAATCAAACAATTCAGAGAAAAATCATCCTGCTCTTATCTTATCTATCTTATGAACGAATTTCTTAGAAAGCTCAGAAAATCAAGCCATCTCAAATGCTCTACCGATGAAGAAGAAAGTTCAAATGAACATCGAAGGGGAGAAAATCTCACAATCTCAAATACTGTCAATCAAGAATACCAGATTGCTAGAATCGAAGATCAACTCAAAAATTGGACTATTCCAAAGGTAGATCCTAAAACTATCTACCAAATTTCAACCTTCAATTTTACTCAAAGATCATGCATCAAATTCTCAGAGAAGAACATCCCAATTCATAGCAATAGGGAATCTCTGAATCTTTTTTCAAGATCTCTTATACTCCAACATCGTGAAGAGTTTAACTATCTCCATGTCGGTCTTGTCCAAGTCGCGGTAAAACCATTGTTCAGACTTGGATTAGATATCCCAGTTCTTATCTCCTTACGAGATAAGAGACATGAAGATTTCTCAAATTCCTTATTGGGAATGGTTCAATCCAATTTAGAGAATGGACCAGTCTATTTCAATTGTTATCCAAACTTTACTCTGTCTCTCCACGACCCACACATATTATCAGCTCTCATGCTAGATTTACAGTCAAAAAATTTAAACATCAAGGCTGAAACTCATTCTTCAGTCGTCATATTTAGGGTTTATTATAAGCTCATGAATACAAACATTTCCCCAAGGGCATTAAGATCCTCACCAAAAGGATCGACTATGCTTATAGAGGCAAATATTGGAAAATCATCAGTGACTGTCCCAAAAACACTCTCTTGGGATCAAATAACCAGAAGCACTCTCTGGAAAATAGAAGATGCAAATCTTCCAAAGAGGAAAGAATCTCAAAATCCAGTCCAAATCATCGAACATGACGATGGAAGCGTTGAAATAAAATTCAGCGAAGAACCTTCGTCAGAGTCGAAAGTAAAAGAATTCATGAGTTCTAGACCAAGTACTTCAGGAATATCAAGATCAATGTATGACCCCTTAAAGGTAAAAGAGGTCAGTGATGATAAAAAAAGGGCGTCAATCCACTATGAAGATGGCTCAAGGTCTCCAACCCATACGGATATGGATACTCAATCCGTCTACGAAAGCCAGCTAAATGTCATTACAGCTGATTTCCAGATAGACAAAGAATTTTTGAAGGCAGATTTTATGTCAACTACCAACTCTTCAAAAAGAAATGCCTTCTTCAAAACCTACAAAGAAGCTGAGCGAAATGAATTAAGAGCTCAGTGGTATTCTCATATGGAAGCCATCAAAGAAAATATACCATTCTTCGAATGGTTTGAAGAAAATATTCTGCAGATATGCACCTTGACCCAGAGGAGTTGGAAGACTACCAAAAGAGGCGAGGTATATTCAAAACATCCTCCGTTAGAAGAAGTCGAATTCGACAACTACTACGGAGAAAAGGTCAAAGCTAGCCCTTTCAAACATATTCCGGAAGGACTAGAAAAGGGTAATCCGACCCTAAAAGATATCAAGAATATCCAGCATCAAAACAATTATTCAAATAAGATTTTATCCACGATCGCTACTCAACTTGAAAGTATCGAGGGAAAAATCTCAAAGAAATCAGGTAGTCTGCAGGAACAGGCAAGCAGCTCTGTACCAAAGGTTGATGAGTCAATACCAATACTCAGACCGGCAAATCTCGAAATCTTTACAAAAAGGATTTCAAAAGAAGAGGCTGCGATGGCCAAGATAGAAGAAAAGTTAGACAGGATATTAAATCCGGCCATGACGCCTCATGATTCATCTGTCAATGTCGTTAACAATGACGACGAGAACCAAGAATTCGAAGACGAGATTGCAAATGAGAGAGAAGAACCTTTCTATAATCGAATTGAAAGGATCTCTAGAAGAAGTCAAAATAATGCCAGTAATCAGAAAAACTGGTATCCTCAACCGTCTTTTCCAGATATCCAGTTCGAAGAAAAGACACTACAAACTCAAGCTCATTACGATGGTTTAGCAATCTATGAATGGAATATCGATGGATTGTCTGACTATCTGATAGTGAATGTTGTCAATGAGATGATGATGGCCGCAGGCGCGTATAAATTACAAGGCCATAAATCCGACCTTCAGATAGCTCAAGTTTTGGTAACCGGATTTACCGGGCAACTCAAGGATTGGTGGGACAAATATCTCGACGAAACAACCCGTCAACAGATATTAAACCACTATGTCATTAGACCAACTACTCAAATTATCAAAGAAGAAGGTCCATCAACTAGGACCGAGGTACAACATGAAAGGATAGAGGATGCCGTCAACACCCTCATATATACCATCATAGAATTCTTCGTCGGCGACCCTCTAAAATACCAGGAGAGATCCGCCGAAATACTCATGAATCTGAAATGCCCTACCTTAGGTGACTTCAGGTGGTACAAAGACATGTACTTCAGCAAAGTTCTTATTAGAACAGATAGTTCGTTGGAATTCTGGAAAGAGAATTTCGTCAATGGACTACCAAAACACTTCTCAAGAAGGATCAAAGATGGTCTTAAGACAAAGTACAATGGAACAATTCCATGGCAAACTTTGTCATACGGATCCATAGCATCCTTCATCATGGAAGAAGGGCTCAGACTTTGTAATGAGTCAAAGATTCAAAACAAGCTCAATTCTTCGATATCAAACAGAAAAGAGCTTGGTAGATTTTGCGATCAATATGGATGCAAGGGAATAGAAGCTCCCTCAACCTCCAGGCGAAAGAAGGTTAAGACGCATCCAAAACCTTATCATTCATACCGGCCTAGAGAAACATATCGGAATAAACCCGTGCAGTCTCAGAAGCCAACATATTCAAGAAGGAAGTATATTCCTACAAAAACCCATAGAGGAAAGAAAAAGCAAACTTGCTTCAAATGTCGTGAAGAAGGACACTATGCTAACAAGTGTCCAATCAGAGGAAAGATCAATGAGTTGGATATAGATCAAGAGCTGAAAAATCAGCTATTACGACTGACCCTAACCGACTCAGAGCAATCAAGCGAGGGAGAAATCCTTGAACTCCAAGAAGAATCTGATTCATATTCTAGCACTGAATACGAATTAGAACAAGAAGGAAAAAGGACGTGCGAAGGATGCATAAATGTCCTTACCAAAGATCAAGAAATTCTACTCGAAGTAGTAGAAAAGGTTCAAGACCCAGAAATTCAACAGAAGATTGCTCAACGACTTAGGGATGCCATGACAATTTCTAAGCCAACTGAAAAAGAAGAAAGAAATCCCTACAGACTCCAATCTGTTCTCCAAAGATTTGAAAAACCGAGGGAACTCACTACTCAAGATTTACAAAGAGAGATTAATAATCTCAAACAAGAAATACAGGCGCTAAGATCTAAAACCAGGTCAGAATCCTATACGCTTCGTCAAGAAATTCTCAATCTTCAGGAAAGGCTGCCAGCACAAAAGAAAACGGCGCAACCGAACCTGGACGAAGAAGATTTTCAAAGTTCCTTCGTTGGAGCCATCACCACCTCTCAATTTCAAAAATGGTACGCTCTCGTTACCTTAAAAATTTATGATTTCAAAATCACACTAAAGGCTCTCATAGATACTGGAGCCGATCAAAATTGCATTCAAGAAGGCCTAATACCTACAAAGTATTTTGAAAAAACTACTGAGGGCCTTAGAGGTGCTAACAACAACAAACTCAAAATTAATTACAAACTATCAAAAGTTCATGTTTGCAATGATGGAATTTGCTTCGTAAATTCCTTCCTTCTAGTAAAAGACTTAGGACAAGAACTAATCTTAGGTACTCCTTTCATTACTCAATTATATCGTTTTAGAATAACTGAAAAAGGGTTAGAATCAAAAGCCTTAGGAAAGAAGATAAAATTTAACTTTCTTTCCCCCATAAGGATTAGCGAAATAAATAACCTTCAAAGGAATACAATTATTCAATCAATAAATGTATTAAATTACAAAGAAAAACAAATTTCTTTTTTGAAAGAAGAAATTTCATTCAAAAGAATAGAAGAGCAAATTCAAAACAAATCTGTCCAGTTTAAAATCAAAACTTTACAAACTCAATTAGAAAAAGAAGTTTGTTCAAATATCCCAAATGCCTTTTGGAATAGGAAACAACATATAGTTGATCTTCCTTATATCAAAGCTTTCGAGGAGAAAAATATTCCTACGAAAGCCCGACCTATTCAAATGAATAAAGAATTACTAACATTCTGCAAAGCAGAAATTAATGATCTTTTGCAGAAAGGCCTTATTAGACCATCAAAGAGCCCCTGGTCATGTGCGGCTTTTTACGTCAACAACCAGGCAGAAAAGGAACGTGGAGTCCCGCGACTGGTAATTAACTACAAACCCTTAAATAAGGTTTTGGAATGGATTAGATATCCAATTCCAAATAAATCAGATTTAATGCAAAGAATTTCAAATGCAAAAATATTTTCAAAATTTGACATGAAATCAGGATTTTGGCAAATTCAGATTTCAGAAAAAGACAAGTACAAAACGGCTTTTAATGTCCCTTTTGGACAATACGAATGGAACGTTATGCCATTTGGGCTAAAAAACGCTCCATCCGAATTTCAAAAGATTATGAATGATATTTTCAATCCTTTTCAAGACTTTTCAATTGTTTATATTGACGATGTTCTAATTTTTTCTCAAAACATCGATCAACACTTTAAGCATCTTCAAACATTTTTGACGACAGTCAAAAGAAACGGTTTAGTTGTGTCTAAACCCAAAATTAAACTTTTTCAAAAAAAAATCCGTTTTCTGGGATTTGAAATTCATTTGGGTCTAATAAAACCCATTCAAAGGTCCATTGAGTTTGCCTCAAACTTTCCAGATCAAATTACAGATAAGACCCAACTACAAAGATTTTTGGGATGCCTCAATTATGTGTCTGATTTCCTTCAAAATATCAGACCCATCTGCAAGCCACTTTTTGAGAGACTCAAAAAGAATCCAAAGCCCTGGACTGAAGAACATACCAAAACAGTCCAAAAAATCAAATCCCTTGTCAAGTCAATTCCGTGTTTATCGCTGATAAACCCAAGGGCTAGTTTAATAGTGGAGACCGACGCATCCGATATTGGATATGGAGGAATCCTAAAACAGTCTCTTGACAAGAAAGAATCCATTGTCCGTTTCCATTCTGGAATATGGAATTCTACTCAAAAAAATTACTCAACAGTAAAGAAAGAAATACTTTCAATAGTACTTTGTGTACAAAAATTTCAAAGTGATTTGATTAACAAAAGTTTTGTTATCAAAACCGACTCAAGGGCATCTAAATTTGTTTTAGAAAAAGATGTCAAGAATCTTGTGTCTAAACAAATTTTTGCTAGATGGCAAGCCATTTTATCTTGCTTCGACTTTCAGATTTTGCCTATAAAAGGGATCGAAAACCCCTTGGCAGATTACCTCTCAAGAGAGTTCTTACTCTCAAAGAAAAATTCTCCCTAACCCATCTCCATCTCTCAGCAATGACCGGAAAGAAAGGGATAGAAAAAGGGAAGAAGCCCAATGCTTCTTCAAGCACACCTACTCCAATGACATCCGATAGCTATGCAATGGATTCTGGCTTCACATTGGTGACCAGATCTAAAGCAAAGCTTTCTCAAAAACAGGTGGAGGTTATCACTCCGACGAGGCCTTCAGCCTCTTCAACACGGCCATCTGCCGTTACTCCATCGAGACCCACTGTCTCTTCCACTTCAAAGGGACCTTCTGTCCCCTCGACTTATTCGGACGCGGTTGTTCCCGTTCGTTTTTCTCCAGTTCCGGAAATCAAAACCTATTTTCAAAAATCTGTGTCTATACCAGAAGCTCTGGTAGAACCAGAATACGACGACCCGAAAATCGGCGAAGTCGTTAAAAAGGCCTATCCATCGGGATTCTTTTATATCCCAGAAGATCTTCATAAAACCAGAAGGTTTTATGAATTCATTCTAGTCGACACAAAGTCCGTCGAAATTACTCATATTCCGAGTCGCGATGATCCTTAGAAAATCGCGTATTCAAAATTAAAAATTTTTAAAGTCATGAATCCGACGTATTGGAATCAAGACCCATACACGGAAAAGACATTCTCAAAACCTTTTGTTCCTCATTCTTACTCATACAGAGACTATCAGATGGCATGGTTCAATGTCATTTGGTATCAAAATTACGAGCATTCATGGTTCATTCAATTCTGCCAAAATGCTCATAAAATTCATTACCCATTTTGGTTCATCAAATGGTGGAAAATCTTTGGATCAGCCAAAGATATATTTCCAGTTCCAATCCAAGAATCTTTCCACTATTTTGTTCAAAACATATTCAAAATCCCATTTCCATTGACCATGCGCTTTTGCGTATATTTTCAAATTCCTTGGATATTAACTTGGAATTTTCAAATAAAAGAGACCGAAGACCAAATAAAACAGGTCTTCAAAATTATCAAAATCAAATGGTGGGATAAATATACTTATACCCACGCAGACATCAAAGCAGTAAAGGTCTGGCTATCTGAGAATGGCCACCTTCAGGATTTATCCAAGAAGAAGACCTCTGAATTCCTTAATTCAAAGTCGAGGCTACTCGCCGCATTAGCCCAGACAACTTCGGAAGCTGATTTTCAAAAGCTTCTTCAAGAAGCCACATCAGTCGGTTCAACATCTTCTCCTTCTATTATAGAGGATGAAGATGAAGACACGATCTATGATCTCAATGATCCATTTTTGGATTCACAACCACCTTTGTAGATATCATCATCTCAATGACTGAATAGTCGTTAAACTAATTTTAAAAAAAAAAAAAAAAAAAAAAAAGAAAGTCCGTGAATGGAATATGTTCCCTGACATATTCCATTCAATTTTCCTTCTTTTGGCACCTTTTTTATTTTGAATTTTTCCTATTATTGTACTCTTTCTTTTCATGTAATATGTCCTCTATGTAAAGATATGTAAAAATATGTATTGAAAATATGTATTTATGTATTAATTAAGCTAGGATGATAGAGCTCATATAAATCGTAAGAGCTCAAGTCATTAAGCAGTAAGTAAATGGTATCAGAGCCACTCAATTTTTGTGAGGGAAGAGGAGTTTCTCGATCTTTAAAATCGATATTACAGAAAGCAGGAGAAGGATAAGCGAAATCAGAAGGATTTGGATTATGAGCGAATAGCCCTTGTGTTCCAGGTGGTAAGACGCAAGAAGCTCAGTAAGTCCGTTGGCAAGCTTGGTGCTTAGTCATATGAAAAATTCTGAAGAAAAATCTTATCTACATTCTGACAACTTTATCAGAGACAAAACAAAGATTGACAACTTGTCGGCCACACAGTGAGGGCTCACATGTGAATTATCAGTGTCGGTAAATTATTAGTTGGTAAATTATTAGTCTTTTAAATTATTAGTCTACTTTATGTCTTTGAGAAAAACAAATCTTGCAGGGGTCCTGTCCTGCTAGATTCGATCTTATCTCTTAGGTGGCGTTTTTCAAATTTACGTTCAAATTATTAATCTCTCTTTGTAAATCTTGAGTAGTGAGTTCCCTCGGTTTTTCAAATCTTTGGAGAACAGATTGGAGTCTGTAGGGATTTCTTTCTTCTTTTTCAGTTGGCTTAGAAATTGTCATGGCATCCCTAAGTCGTTGAGCAATCTTCTGTTGAATTTCTGGGTCTTGAACCTTTTCTACTACTTCGAGTAGAATTTCTTGATCTTTGGTAAGGACATTTATGCATCCTTCGCACGTCCTTTTTCCTTCTTGTTCTGATTCGTATTCAGTGCTAGAATATGAATCAGATTCTTCTTGGAGTTCAAGGATTTCTCCCTCGCTTGATTGCTCTGAGTCGGTTAGGGTCAGTCGTAATAGCTGATTTTTCAGCTCTTGATCTATATCCAACTCATTGATCTTTCCTCTGATTGGACACTTGTTAGCATAGTGTCCTTCTTCACGACATTTGAAGCAAGTTTGCTTTTTCTTTCCTCTATGGGTTTTTGTAGGAATATACTTCCTTCTTGAATATGTTGGCTTCTGAGACTGCACGGGTTTATTCCGATATGTTTCTCTAGGCCGGTATGAATGATAAGGTTTTGGATGCGTCTTAACCTTCTTTCGCCTGGAGGTTGAGGGAGCTTCTATTCCCTTGCATCCATATTGATCGCAAAATCTACCAAGCTCTTTTCTGTTTGATATCGAAGAATTGAGCTTGTTTTGAATCTTTGACTCATTACAAAGTCTGAGCCCTTCTTCTATGATGAAGGATGCTATGGATCCGTATGACAAAGTTTGCCATGGAATTGTTCCATTGTACTTTGTCTTAAGACCATCTTTGATCCTTCTTGAGAAGTGTTTTGGTAGTCCATTGACGAAATTCTCTTTCCAGAATTCCAACGAACTATCTGTTCTAATAAGAACTTTGCTGAAGTACATGTCTTTGTACCACTTGAAGTCACCTAAGGTAGGGCATTTCAGATTCATGAGTATTTCGGCGGATCTCTCCTGGTATTTTAAAGGGTCGCCGACGAAGAATTTTATGAGGGTATATATGAGGGTGTTGACGGCATCCTCTATCCTTTCATGTTGTACCTCGGTCCTAGTTGATGGACCTTCTTCTTTGATAATTTGAGTAGTTGGTCTAATGACATAGTGGTTTAATATCTGTTGACGGGTTGTTTCGTCGAGATATTTGTCCCACCAATCCTTGAGTTGCCCGGTAAATCCGGTTACCAAAACTTGAGCTATCTGATGGTCGGATTTATGGCCTTGTAATTTATACGCGCCTGCGGCCATCATCATCTCATTGACAACATTCATTATCAGATAGTCAGACAATCCATCGATATTCCATTCATAGATTGCTAAACCATCGTAATGAGCTTGAGTTTGTAGTGTCTTTTCTTCGAACTGGATATCTGGAAAAGACGGTTGAGGATACCAGTTTTTCTGATTACTGGCATTATTTTGACTTCTTCTAGAGATCCTTTCAATTCGATTATAGAAAGGTTCTTCTCTCTCATTTGCAATCTCGTCTTCGAATTCTTGGTTCTCGTCGTCATTGTTAACGACATTGACAGATGAATCATGAGGCGTCATGGCCGGATTTAATATCCTGTCTAACTTTTCTTCTATCTTGGCCATCGCAGCCTCTTCTTTTGAAATCCTTTTTGTAAAGATTTCGAGATTTGCCGGTCTGAGTATTGGTATTGACTCATCAACCTTTGGTACAGAGCTGCTTGCCTGTTCCTGCAGACTACCTGATTTCTTTGAGATTTTTCCCTCGATACTTTCAAGTTGAGTAGCGATCGTGGATAAAATCTTATTTGAATAATTGTTTTGATGCTGGATATTCTTGATATCTTTTAGGGTCGGATTACCCTTTTCTAGTCCTTCCGGAATATGTTTGAAAGGGCTAGCTTTGACCTTTTCTCCGTAGTAGTTGTCGAATTCGACTTCTTCTAACGGAGGATGTTTTGAATATACCTCGCCTCTTTTGGTAGTCTTCCAACTCCTCTGGGTCAAGGTGCATATCTGCAGAATATTTTCTTCAAACCATTCGAAGAATGGTATATTTTCTTTGATGGCTTCCATATGAGAATACCACTGAGCTCTTAATTCATTTCGCTCAGCTTCTTTGTAGGTTTTGAAGAAGGCATTTCTTTTTGAAGAGTTGGTAGTTGACATAAAATCTGCCTTCAAAAATTCTTTGTCTATCTGGAAATCAGCTGTAATGACATTTAGCTGGCTTTCGTAGACGGATTGAGTATCCATATCCGTATGGGTTGGAGACCTTGAGCCATCTTCATAGTGGATTGACGCCCTTTTTTTATCATCACTGACCTCTTTTACCTTTAAGGGGTCATACATTGATCTTGATATTCCTGAAGTACTTGGTCTAGAACTCATGAATTCTTTTACTTTCGACTCTGACGAAGGTTCTTCGCTGAATTTTATTTCAACGCTTCCATCGTCATGTTCGATGATTTGGACTGGATTTTGAGATTCTTTCCTCTTTGGAAGATTTGCATCTTCTATTTTCCAAAGAGTGCTTCTGGTTATTTGATCCCAAGAGAGTGTTTTTGGGACAGTCACTGATGATTTTCCAATATTTGCCTCTATAAGCATAGTCGATCCTTTTGGTGAGGATCTTAATGCCCTTGGGGAAATGTTTGTATTCATGAGCTTATAATAAACCCTAAATATGACGACTGAAGAATGAGTTTCAGCCTTGATGTTTAAATTTTTTGACTGTAAATCTAGCATGAGAGCTGATAATATGTGTGGGTCGTGGAGAGACAGAGTAAAGTTTGGATAACAATTGAAATAGACTGGTCCATTCTCTAAATTGGATTGAACCATTCCCAATAAGGAATTTGAGAAATCTTCATGTCTCTTATCTCGTAAGGAGATAAGAACTGGGATATCTAATCCAAGTCTGAACAATGGTTTTACCGCGACTTGGACAAGACCGACATGGAGATAGTTAAACTCTTCACGATGTTGGAGTATAAGAGATCTTGAAAAAAGATTCAGAGATTCCCTATTGCTATGAATTGGGATGTTCTTCTCTGAGAATTTGATGCATGATCTTTGAGTAAAATTGAAGGTTGAAATTTGGTAGATAGTTTTAGGATCTACCTTTGGAATAGTCCAATTTTTGAGTTGATCTTCGATTCTAGCAATCTGGTATTCTTGATTGACAGTATTTGAGATTGTGAGATTTTCTCCCCTTCGATGTTCATTTGAACTTTCTTCTTCATCGGTAGAGCATTTGAGATGGCTTGATTTTCTGAGCTTTCTAAGAAATTCGTTCATAAGATAGATAAGATAAGAGCAGGATGATTTTTCTCTGAATTGTTTGATTGATATTCAAGAGAGAGCTATCGGCCGATCGATGCCCTCTTTACATTCATGAAGTCCTTTTGTAGACTTCGAATTTGAACGTAAATTTGAAAAACGCCACCTAAGAGATAAGATCGAATCTAGCAGGACAGGACCCCTGCAAGATTCGTTTTTCTCAAAGACATAAAGTAGACTAATAATTTAAAAGACTAATAATTTACCAACTAATAATTTACCGACACTGATAATTCACATGTGAGCCCTCACTGTGTGGCCGACAAGTTGTCAATCTTTGTTTTGTCTCTGATAAAGTTGTCAGAATGTAGATAAGATTTTTCTTCAGAATTTTTCATATGACTAAGCACCAAGCTTGCCAACGGACTTACTGCGCTTCCTGCGTCTTACCACCTGGAACACAAGGGCTATTCGCTCATAATCCAAATCCTTCTGATTTCGCTTATCCTTCTCCTGCTTTCTGTGCCTCGACGTAGTGGGAGGGTTATAACTCAACCCGATCGTTACTTGGGTTTGGCAGAAACTCAAGTCATCATACCTGATGATGGTGTTGAGGATCCATTGACCTATAAACAGGCAATGAATGATGAAGATAGAGATCAGTGGATTAAAGCCATGAATCTTGAAATGGAGTCAATGTACTTCAATTCAGTCTGGGAACTTGTAGAGCAACCAGATGGGGTAAAACCTATTGGGTGCAAATGGATCTATAAGAGGAAACGAGACCAAAGGGTTATACCCAAAGAGAGGGGGTGGACTATGAAGAAACCTTCTCTCCTGTTGCTATGCTTAAATCGATTAGAATACTCTTGTCTATTGCCACATTTTATGATTATGAAATTTGGCAAATGGATGTTAAGACAGCATTTCTAAATGGCAATCTTGAAGAGTGTATCTATATGGCTCAACCAGAGGGGTTCATTGAACAGGATCACGAGCAAAAGGTTTGCAAGCTTAAAAGATCCATTTATGGGTTGAAGCAAGCATCTCGATCCTGGAATATAAAATTTGATACTGCGATCAAATCTTATGGCTTTAAACAGAATGTTGACGAACCTTGTGTGTATAAAAGGATAGTCAACTCTACAGTAGCTTTCCTGGTGTTGTACATTGACGATATCATGCTCATTGGAAATGATGTGGGATTTCTGACTTACAATAAGCATTGGCTAGCGACACAATTCCAAATGAAAGATTTGGGAGAGGCTCAGTTTATTCTTGGAATCCAAATTGTTCGGAATTGCAAGAACAACACACTAGCATTGTCTCAGGCATCGTACATCAACAAAATGTTGATTCGATATAAGATGCAGGACTCTAAGAAAGGATTATTACCTTTCAGGCATGGAGTTCATTTGTCAAAGGACAAAGTCCTAAGACACCTTAAGAAGTTGAGGATATGAGACACATTCCCTATGCATCAGCGGTCGGTAGTCTGATGTATGACATGCTATGTACCCGACCTAACATATGCTATGCTGTGGGAATTGTCAGTAGATATCAATCCAATCCGGGACGTGCTCATTGGACTGCCGTTAAGAATATCCTCAAGTATCTTAGGAGAACAAGGGACTATATGCTAATGTACGGTGCTAAGGATCTGATTCTTACAGGGTACACTGACTCAGATTTTCAGACCGATGTAGATTCGAGGAAATCGACATCAGGATCTGTCTTCACTCTGAACGGAGGAGCAATAATATGGAGAAGCATAAAGCAAGGTTGCATTGCTGATTTCACCATGGAGGCTGAGTATGTTGCTGCTTGTGAAGCAGCGAAAGAATCTGTATGGCTTAGGAAGTTCTTAACTGATTTGGAAGTCATTCCAAATATGCATCTTCCCATCACTCTTTATTGTGATAACAGTGGAGCAGTTGCAAATTCAAAAGAACCAAGAAGCCATAAGCGAGGAAAACATATTCAGCGCAAATATCATCTCATAAGGGAGATTGTGCAACGAGGAGATGTGATCGTCACACATATAGCTTCAGAGCATAACATTGCTGATCCATTTACAAAGCCCCTCACGACTAAAGTGTTTGAATGACACCTAGTGAGTGTAGGACTACGAGTTATGTAATTTAGGGCAAAAGGGAGAAAAGGCATGAGTATGTGATGCCCTAGTTTATTGTATTTATGTTTTTCTCTCAACTCAGCGTTATAAAACCCCACTAGAGTTTTAGTCCAAGTGGGAGCTTGTTGGGTTTTATGTTCTAAAACTCATAGTTTGTAAACAAAAACATATTCTATAAAGTTATTATTGTTGTTTATTCAGTAAAGATTGTTATTGAATAAAGTGAACTTTACGATTATTAATCTAAATCCAATAAACTAAGAACACTCTGGCTATAGTATGATTACTTGAACTATATGTAGAGACATAAAGTGGATCAAGTTCAAATATATAGTCAAAATGATCTATAGTATAAGGATAAGGCTGAGTATCTTATTCTGGGGACACTATGGATGCGGCCCACTTTTGTTTATGATATAAACAATGTGATCACTAAATTGTACATGCGAAGACATGTGAGTGGGGGCGTCCTATGCAATGAGCATTGCATAAGATTGGACCATGAAGAAAATCACTCTCACTTTATAATGCCGTTTACTATTGAGACTGATTTTCTTTTCATTCGATGACCTAGGTAACTCGATCTTAATCCTGAGCTAACCATGAACTCCTGTTTATTCGGAATTATCCTTAGATTTTCATGGGTGAGAGTGGCTCGAGTTTGCCGACTCAATAGGCCTCCCATTTCAGGGGAAGACTGGGTGAATAGCTGGGGACGTGGGGTGCAAGATGGAATTCGCTCCTACCCACTTTTAGGGATAGAAGAGAGGTAGTTCCCTTAAGCACTGACTCCAAGTCTTGAACAAGGGGCGCCACCCTCTCATTGGCCTGAGAGGGATTCGGTTTATTAGACCACAAACCAATTGTTCATTAGAGGATCGGTGAGACATAAGGAAAAAGAAGTAACTTCAGGGGTAAAATGGTAAATTGACCCAGCTCTAGTTACGAACAACATGTGAAGGATCGACTTACTAATCATGGTTATATCAAATGGACAGAAATATATCTATAGTGAGGGGAGTGCAACTACTAGGCTATAGTGGAGTGTCCTAGTAGTTAACGAATGTTGGTTAACAAGGTTAATGAGTATAACCGGTTAATCTTGGATCATTGGAGCCTATGATCTATAGGTTCATTAGGTCCCTATGCTAGCTCATATCGTACTAAACCATAGAACAGTGTGACGAGTGAGTTCGAAGTGTTCAAATTCAAATTAGTGAATATCTGCTACATATATATGATATCTTTAACCGCATTGTTGTTTTATTTACAAATTAAACAAAAAGAGAGAATCTGAGATATTTAAATAAGATTTAAATATCTTAATCAATTATGTATCGGAATTTATTTGGATTGACATTTGAATTAATATTAAATATTAATTAAATAGTTTAATTAATCATTTAATATTACTTTAATTTGAAATTAATTATTCAAATTCATTGTTGAATTAAAATGAAGAAAGTCAAAATGTTGACTTCATTTAATGGAAAAATCCATGTTAGTGGAATTTTGAGGTGCCAAAATTTGGTTTAACCAAACTTGCATGCAAGTTTGAGTGGAATTTTGAGTGTCAAAATTTGGTTAACTCAAACATTTGATTCGAATTTTGAGTGTCAACATTTGGTGATCTCAAATTTGCATGAACATGCAAACATAACTCTATAAATAGAGTGATCATGCAACATGAATGGTCTTCTTGGTGAAAAACCTAGAGAAAAACCTCTCACAAACACTCTCTTCATATATAGAAAATCCCTCCCAAGTTTAGTCACTCGCCGGATTCCACAATCCCGTTCTAAGGCCGGAGGATAGTGGAGAAGACACTAGTGGTGGTTCGAAACCGGTTCGTGAGGAAAAACGAATTTGAACTACAAAAGGTTAGTATTCAAACTCATTAAGTTTTAATACTTATGAACATGCTAGTTATTTACTATAATTGATGTTCTAATAGTGTCTAAGATCCCAAATTGCTTCCGCATGTGTTATATTAACACCATTATATCTCTAGGCTTTTCCACATAGTCTTAACTGCCCTGAAAGCAATTTTATAAGTGGTAGGATCTATTGCTTCAATTGTTCGATGAATTTCTAAATTCAGTCCAAGGATGAACCTTTTTGCAATTTTTAGTTTTGTATCCACTAATGACGGCGCGAATCATTCACAAAATGCCCACTGTATATCAGATGGGTGAACTTCTGTTGTCTTTAAAGTCGGACTACCTTCGGGAAATATTATTTTAGGAATAGCTTTTTGAATCGAGACCATGGTTTTACGCTTCCATTTAGCCTGAGAATTTCTCAATATCCAATCACCACAATTTTGCATCCTCTTTCAGGATGAATGACGAAAAGAATACCTTCTCATGGTCTGGGTAGTTCATTAATAAAAAAATCCTCTCTATTGGTGATAGCCATAATTGTGCCTCTACTGGGTCTCTTGTGCTTCCACTAAAGGTACGGGGTCATACCATTTTAAATCCCATAAATATCTTGCCCCTCAGGTATGTTACAAGCTATTGGCTTGCTCAGTGGCCACCATTACTTGAACCATGGCCCGAAAAGATTCCCACATCAAATTCTTCATGGGGTCTATTCCCGCCAATGGTGTTGTTGGAGGTAGTGCAACCACGTATTTTCTTGTTACAAAGCCTTCACATTTCATTTTCTTATTTTCGCATGACATAGCTTGAATGATTCTTGTTGATCAAATATGTCAACGCAATAACACTTGTTTGAGATTCGAATCACTCCACAAGCAAGATTGATCATGTCGAGCTTGAATGATTCTACATGCAACCTAAACTACATAGAATTGCAAAGAAATTTAACCATTGGGTAAAGAAAGCACAAAGGCTTCTTTTACAATATTTTCTAAGTCTACTTACAAATACAACATGCATGGCTTTATATAGCCTCAAAATGAACCTATTAAAGGCATTCCAAGAGTTGTAACATTCATACTTAATGGCCTTAATTAACCCTTATGTAATTGTAACCTAAAGTAAATTAAAAGTCTTAAAATACATTAATGAAATACAATTACTCTAAATTACTCTAAATTGTAATCCACGCATAATTTATAACATGAAACTTCATTCTTCTTCAATGTGGCATGAATTGAAATATCTTTTGATAATTTCAACAATATTTTCTTCACATCTTCATTGAAGCATATTGTATGATTGATGTCTCTTGGTTCATATCACTAGAAATGATCGATCTTGCTTGTGGAGTGATTCGAATCTCAAACAATGTTCTTGCCTTGAGATATTCGATCAACAAGGTAATCGAAATCTTACTCCCCTTGTAGTGATTTTCCCATATCACAGTTGGTATCAAAGCGATAACTCTTTCAATGCTAACAGATATTGTCCACTTTGGACTTTTCCTTCTGAATTTCTCGTCAAGGTTTTAAAACACATCTATTAAAGGGAGGTTTCCATACTCTTATAAAGAATGTTTTGTTTTCTTGTTCGATCAACATGGAATCTGACATTATTTATCTTTGAGGGAAAATAATAATAATAATAATAATAAATTGTGACAGTTTGGTTTATATTTACTTATTTTTCTCAAGCTCAAGTTAAATGAATGGCAAATGACTATCATTTCCTAAGAAAAAAATATTGAAACCCACTACATTTCCTACTTGGATTTCTTTTTAATATTTTCACAAAAATAGGATTTGTAGTTTTCTAATTATAGAAATATCATATATTTGGCATCAACCAAAATGCCATTTGAAGACCTCTAGAGGACTATATATTTAGGTTCATATTGGTGAACTAATTTGACTTCTAGAGGATTATATAATGGATTGACAAGAATAAAACTTAACCATCACACCAATCCATTCAAATTATTTCGAACACAAATAATAACATGGCAAAGATTTGTACTGTGAAGTTGATTTCCATTATTGTGATGATACTACTGGTTGTGTCTTGCTCTGGTAAAATTTCTAGTTCTTCTTTCTTTGTTTGTTTTGAATCTCTTGAAAGGTTAATAATTCAATAGAGAAGCCTTCTATGATAAATCGCATGCTAAGTGTTCAAAAGTTTCAAACATAATGTTTGAGTGTTTAAATATTATTGCAGTTGAAGTTGAAGGGATACCGCCACTGGTATCAAAGAGAAGCCTTCTAAAACAAATTGCATGCAACACCTCTACTCACTGCAGAGATCGTACTTGTTCGTGTACTTATCTCGGTTTATGCGTTTGTATTCAATTCGCAACCAAAGAATTAAAGCTCAATGATATGCAATTTGAAGACCTGAAACAAGAGGACCTCAAGAATTAAGTGTTAATAAGAACAAAACTAATATGTTGTGATTGTTAGCGTGCGGGACTAAATTCTATCCTTGGAACGCAAGAATACTGAATAACATACAATAATATATGATATATGTATGTGTTTTTTTTTTAATTTTTTATCTTTTGACACTTTGCTTTATTTGCTTATTTGTCTTTCGGACAACATACGAACTTGAATTCGTATTAATAGTCGTAAAAAAATAATTACATTTGTACGAGGTATTCCTTTAAAATGAAATTAGGTAACAATGCAATTCAATTTATTTGAAAAGAATAAAAAATTTCATGACTAGTCTATCTAGTTTGTAAAAGAAAATGACATAAAAGTTAAGGAAATTTCATAGTGAATGATAGAAAAGATAAGGAAGACTATCCCCTCGCAGTCACAAATGTGTAGCTACTCATGTCTAAGATTCAAATCAAGATTGATGGCTCTAGCATTCTCGTGCTACATAGTCACATACTCCTTGCTTCTAACAGTAAAACTATCCCTACAAACCAACACGAGTCGTTCTAGCATGTTTTTTCCTCACTCACATGTATCATAGGAAAATTTATAGAACGTCACCCAACATAGAATTACTCCAAACAAAGTATGTTAACAATGGAGTTCCTTTGATGAGGCCACTAAAAAGGAAGATGCACATTGTTGGTATAGGTTGTAACTTTTATTTCCTTTAAGACTTTCTTAATCATCCTATCTTCAGGATCACTCTCCTTTGATGTGGTCTCAGTTCATTCATGTACCTCCTCGTTTACTCTGGTGTCACATACCAACCAGCTTCCTCCTTGGTTTGTTCTTGAATCACATTTGACTGTGAGAGGTATCACTCTAATCCCAATTGTAATGACCCTAATTGATATGGAATCAACCCAAGGAAAAGTATGAAATGTATTACCTTGATGATCAAGATCAAGAGTAAAAAAATGTAACGACCCAAATTTTCTACTTAATTTAAGATCGCTACTGTATACGTATCATAAACATTGAATGCGGAAGACTTCATTTAAATTCCATAAAACATAACCTTTAACTTAAAACACAGCCATGGACTTACGTGTTTCGAAAACATCTTTAAAACGACACAACAAAAGACCCGAAATAAAATAAATAAGCGTTTAAGTTAAAACATCCTATTCTATCCTACGTCTAAGAAAATAAATACCACTGTCCTATGCATGTGCCATGATCTCGAGTTGCGATGTCGTCGTCAGCCGTACAAGAATACCTTGCCTTAACCTAAAAAATGTAGTAGCACATGGCTTGAGTATTGAAAGAAATACTCAGTAAGTGACCCCACTATTGGGGTTAAATGCAACAATCACATGCAATGAAATGATGGGATCTATCTTTCGTTTTGTTTTCCTTACGGTGCTGTTCTAACGGGTAATCGTGGACGTGTACCATATACTCTACACACAGCCCATACGTGCGAGTATGGGCTCACCAGCTAGTTCGCACACCACTGGGCCACTGTCCTTATCCGGTGGGCATACTCTGGGAGCCTCTTATGCTGGGACCCGTTAAAACTAGAGCTGTCACGACAGCACTATGTAACGCATAACGATCGTTGTCCTGCCATTGGATGTACGCGTTCGTACCCTCGTGATGGGATGGGGGTATCCCCCTAGATTCATGAACACACATAATTCATGAGGTCCCGCTATTTCTACATTTATCTTTAATGACCATAACCCCCTGTCATGTTCTAGGCTTCATGTCATTCTCATTTTCATACACATTTCTATCGGGGTTATGGTTCCAGACAGTTTACCGTGTTTCATGTCATACAATTCATGCTATTCACATTCACATATTCCATACAAACATGCCATAATCGTTCAAGGACCTCATATCGTTACATGCATTACACATCTCATCAGATTAAAAGCATACATAGCATACATTCACGTTCACATAACTACGTACTTATGCACAATAATCTAGCATACAATGTATCATATCATAACAAGTCATAACGTAAACACTTCATAGTCATATTGTTCTCTAACTTACCATAGCCTTAACGTTCTTATACCTATCACAGACATATCATTACGTAATGTTCTATCAATCTATCACAAACCTATCCCTTTCTACCCATAACCTAGTCGTATTCTTTCATCAATCTCTCATATCCGTAGCACTCCGGTATATAACCTAACCTTAATGTTTCATGAACGTATCTAACTCCTATCGTTACATTTCATTTTGTGCATCCTTCTCGTATCCTAGCTCAAACATATCCTTGAGCACATTGTACCATAATTATTATCCTACAATCCACATATTATAACATAACATAACATATAGGAAGCATTTCGATCCACAGACAATTCACACATATCAATATATATGACACGTGCAGAACCATAGGGCATGTGTCAACATCAAAATATAACCATGTCGATAGTAAGGTCACTTACCTGGCTAGCTTAAGTCGTTGTCACAAATATATCTTTAATGAAAGTTCAATTCCATCCTTTGAAATCCGGGTCAACCTATATGAGCCCATGACATTAGTTTCAGGTTTGAACTCTACAACGTTATTCCTCTAATTTACATTGGTCATGGTAAAATTCTGATATTTACTATTCGACAAAATTTAACGGAGTTCATTGCATATTTCATGTTTTATTGTTAAATTCTGTTCAACAAATCTTTCCTCAATCCCCTCCCTAATTATTTTCATTCTGTAAATAGATTTTCAATTGTGTAAACAGATATTGGTGGCCAATTTTAAGTCGATTGTTTGGCTATTATCTTTAAGTTTATAGATCTGTCAACTAAAATTTTATTAAATCTAATCTTATTTGCTGTAACTTAAAATGTTAACAAAAATTTAATCAATTGGATATGGGATCTGATTATTACAGGATCTGGTAAAATATATAAGAAGATTTGATCCTAAATTAATTTCTTATAACCATAACTATAAAGAAATATGATTTTACTGTAATAACCGACCAAAATCTCTAAATCTGACGTCGGCTTATGTTCGAAAACCATTTTACTGGAAGGTTGTTGTTTTTTTAATTAATTAATGATGATTATTATTATTTTAACTATTTTTATAATTATTTTTATTTGTTTATTTCTTTATTTATTTTTGGGTTATTACAAGAAAAATTGTTTCTAAACTCGTGATTCGAATCACTCCACAAGAGGTTTGATCACTACCACTTGAATGACTCTAGCATGCAAGTTCTAAACACAAGAATATGCAAAGAAGATCTTAGCTCTCAACAAAGCTAAAAAAAATAGAAATTCTATTCCTTTTTAATTAAAAAATTTGATGTCCCGAATCAAAGAAAATGAGGCTTTATATAGCCTTTACAACCTTAACCTATATGACACATAACTTCCAAATTAAATTTGCTACTAAATGAGAAATACCCATAACCTCCATATTAAAATGGCTAGTTAACGGTGGAATATGGTAACCTATTTTGGTTACGATATAACCTTAACTTTTAAATTAAAAACAACCAAATATTTAAATTATAATCAAATAGTGCAATGAATGAAATGTGCTTATTTGTATCCTTGGACTGGTTCCATAAATTTTAGTTGAGTTCATTAAATGCAACTTAAAGTGCATTTAATGCATCTTTTTCTTGAAGCTCAACTTTGCACAACATATAATGGAGGTCTCCAACGTCTTCTAGAATTTTCCTTGATGAGCACAACATAGTTTGAATATAAGTGTACAAGGTTTGTTGTAGCTTCTTGGCTCTCATCCTTGTAATTGGACCTTGAGGTATGGAAATTCCTTGGTCGTGGTTCATATCATTCTCCCCCTCTTGAGAAGGATTCGTCCTCGAATCCCAGCCATTACCTACATCAAAAGGACTCAAATCAACAACATTAAAAGTTGCACTAACACCATACTTACCTGGTAAATCAATTTTATGAGCATTGTCGTTGATATGCTCAAGAACTTGAAATGGTCCATCTCCTGGAGGTAAAAGCTTAGATTTTCTTTGAGTAGGAAATCTTTCTTTTCGGAAATACAGCCAAACCCAATCTCCTGGCTTGAAGATGACAATCTTGCGTCCTTTATTAATTCGGGTGGCAACCTTGGAATTTTGCTTCTCAATTTGTTCTTTTACTTGCTGGTGTAGTTTATGAACAAACTCAACCTTGGCATTTGCATCAAAATTCACCAACTCTTTTGATGGCATATGTAACAAGTCAATGGGGGTTAAAGAATTAAAGCCATAAACAATTTCAAAAGGTGTGCATTTAGTAGTGCTATGAACAATCCTATTATATACAAATTCTATAAATGGCAAACAATCCTCCCAAGTCTTAAGATTCTTATCAATAATAGCCGTAAGCATAGTAGTCATGGTTCTATTAACAACTTCAGTTTGTCCATCCGTTTGAGATACAAGTAGTTGAATATACTAGCTTAGTTCCTAACTTACCCCCATAAAACACGCCAAAAGTGGCTTAAAAATATTACATCACTATCACTAACGATGCTTTTAGGAATGCCATGCAATCGTACAACTTCCCTAAAGAACAAGTCAACAATATATTTTGAATCATCAGTTTTGTGACAAGGAATAAAATGAGCCATTTTACTAAATCGATCAACCACAACAAAGATGTTATCATAACCTTTCCTAGTCCTAGGTAAACCTAAAACAAAATCCATTGATATATCAATCGAAGGACCATTAGAAACAGGTAATGAGGAGTATAAACCATGTGATTGAAGCCTAGACTTAGCTTGTTTACATGCTATGCAACAAGCACAAACTTTATTAACATCATGTCTCAATTTAGGCCAAAAAAAAATGTTCAGAGAGCATTTCATAAGTTTTAGAAACTCCATGGTGTGCCATTAAACCACCTCCATGAGCTTCCCTCACAAGTAGCTCACGTATGGAACAAGATGGTATGCAAAGTTTGCCTTTTCGAAACAAAAATTCATCTAACAACAAGTAATTATCCACAACGAGTCCTTTTTCACAAGATTCAACAAAAGGAGCTAAGAATATGTCATGTTGATACAAATCCTTTATGTGTTCAAAACCCAATAACTTAGCATTCAAAGTATTGAGGAGGACATACCTTCGTGATAAAAAATCTGCAACAATGTTCTTCTTACCTTGTTTTATTTTATGACGTAAGGGAATGTTTCAATAAATTCTAACCACTTAGCATGTCCTATGTTGAGTTTATTTTGTACTCTAAAATGCTTTAAACTTTCATGATCCATATGAATAACGAACTCCTTATGCCAAAGATAATGTTGCCAAGTTTGCAATGCACGAACCAAAGCATAGAGCTCTTTGTCATAAGTTGGATACATCAATGATGCACCAGTCAACTTCTCACTAAAGAACATTAAAGATCTTTGATTTTGCATTAATACATAACCTATCCCTACTCTACTAGCATCACATTCAATTTCAAAAGTTGACTCAAAATTAGGTAATGCAAGCAAGAGAGCAGAACTCAATTTTTCTTTCAAAGTATTAAAAGCAAGTTCTTGATATTTTTCCCATATAAAGGATACATTCTTCTTAACAAGTTCATTCAAGGGTGAAGCAGTTGTACTAAAATTCTTAATGAACCTACAGTAGAAACTTGCAAGACCATGAAAACTTCTTACCTCACTTACATTTTTAGGTGTAGGCCAATCTTTTATAGCCTTCACTTTCTCCTCATCAACCTCAACACCATTAGATGAAACTACAGACCCAAGAAAGTTAACTTTGTCCATGCAAAAGCTACATTTCTTTAAATTTACATTTAAACATTTGTTTCTTAAAGTAGTCAAAAAATTGCGTACATGGGTAATATGATCATCTAAAGATTTAGAGTAAACAAGGATGTCATCAAAATAAACAACCACAAACTTACCAAAGTATTCTGGTAAGACATGATTCATTAGTCTCATGAATGTACTAGGTGCATTAGTTAATCCAAAAGGCATAACCAACCATTCATAAAGACCATACTTGGTTTTAAAAGTTGTTTTCCACTCATCCCCAATATGCATGTGAATTTGATGATAACCCGATTTTAAATCAATCTTAGTAAAAAGACTACATCTATGCAATTCATCAAGCATATCATCTAATCTAGGAATTGGATGCCTATACTTTATAGTTATCTTGTTTATAGTCATACAATCAACACACATACGCCAAGAACCATCTTTCTTAGGTACAAGACTAACTGGAACAAAACAAGGACTCAAACTTTTACGTACATACCCTTTAGCAAGGAGTTCACTTAGTTTCTTTTGTATGTCTTCAGCCTCCTTTGGATTAGTCCTATATGCCTGGTCGGTTTGGAATGGGCGCGCCAGAGATGAAGTCAATCTAGTGTTCAATTCCTCTAAGTGGTGGCAAATTACTAGGCATCTCCTCAGAAAATAAATCTTTAAACTCTTACAAAGCACAACAAAATCACTAGGTAAAGAAGGGTTAAGCATGTTAGTAAAGTAACAACACCCCTTGCACATAACTACAAGAATAGTACGGTTAGAGAGAAAAACATTCCTAGCCTCACTTGATCTAACATACAAGCTTACTGATTTGGCTTTTTTCTCTTATTTTTTCTGTAGGCGGAGTGCTACTCTCTTACTTTTCACTCAAGCTCTTTTTATCACTTGATTCTTTTTCAATCTCTGCTTTTGCATCAGCCTCTTTCCTTTTCTTTTCAAGTTTGCAATGATCAATAAATACATCTTTTGGAGACAATGGAAGAAGAGTAGTTTTTCTACCATTGTGAGTAAAAGAGTATCGATTTGCATACCCATTATACATTACCCATCAATCAAATTGCCAAGGCCTCCCAAGTAGTAAATCTCCAACATCCATGGATACAACATCACATAAAACATCATCAACATATTTTCCAATAGTAAAAGAAACAAGAGCTTGTTGAGTTACCCGTACTTCCCCATGATCATTCAACCATTGAAGCTTGTAGGGTCGTGGATGTAGTTGTGTCTTTCAATTAAGTCTTTTGACCAGAATGGAACTCACAACATTGGTGCAACTACCGCTATCAATGACAACACTACATGGTACAGATTGAACAAGACACCGAGTATGAAATAAGTTCTCCCATTGGTCTAGGCCATCCTCTTTAATGTGGGTGTTTAGAGCTCGTCGAGTAACCAAAGATATATGTGTAGGGTCCTCTTCACTAAACTCCTCACTCTCATCAGTTTCCTCATTTATGTCGTCATGTGCCTCGTCATCCATAACAATTTCTCCCTCTTTGATGGTCATAGTTCTGTCATTTGGGCAATCTCTACTATAGTGTTCTACCCCTTGACATCTCCAACACTTTAAATCTCTATTTCGAACATTAGACTTTTCTACTTTTTCTTTCCCTCTTCTGGAACTCTCCCCTTTCTCAAATTTAGCTTGAGGCTTCTCATTAATCTCTTGATTTCTATGCTTATAATCAATGTTCTTACTATTCTTTTTCCATGTAGAAGTTGAATTGGACAAAGTTTTAGAAGAATACCGTTGAGACCTTCGTTGGATTTGCCTCTCGATCTTGATTGCAATATGCAACAACTCCTCCATATTAGAATAAGGCTGTAAATCAGTCTTGTCTGCAATCTCTGTGTTTAACCAATTAAGAAATCGCGCCATGAGAGCCTCCATGTCCTCATCGAGATCAAGTCGATCCATTAATGTATCCATCTCCTTGTAATAATCTTCCACAGATTTGCGTCCTTGTTTCAATGCTTGAAGCTTTTGCGCCATGTCCCGTTAAAAATATTGTGGAACAAAACACTTCCTCATGGACTCTTTGAACTCGCACCATGAATCAATTGGTGCTTCAAGGTTTCTTCTCGTACTTGACATCAATTTATCCCACCAAATTTGAGCATATTGTTTGAATTGAGAAATGCATAACAGTACCTTCTTTTCATCACTAAAATTATGATAGTTGAACATTGAATCCACCGCTTTCTCCCACTCAAGGTACTCCTCTGGATCGGTTTTGCCATAAAACTTGGGAAGTTTTAATTTGATGCTCCCCACGTTATGATCAATTCTATCATCATAAGGAACACGTTGTTGTAAATTATGAGACCTTCTTCCAAGGTCTCTCCCTCGCATCAAGCCACGACCAACCGCATGTGGATTATCCTCGTGGTGATCAAAATTGTTGCCCTAATATTTATCGGTTAAGGGCGCAGGTAGTGTAATCCTCTATCGAGCTTGGTTTTGAATCTGCAATCTTCCTATTCGATCGGTCAACTCTTCTATTCCTCGAATTAGTCTTTCCATGGTTCGTTGTTATGCTTCTCTCAATCGAGCATCAGTAATGATATGAACCAAGAGACATCAATCATACAATATACTTCAATGAAGATGTGAATAAAATATTGTTGAAATTATCAAAACATATTTCAATTCATGCCACCTTAAAGAAGAATGAAGTTTCATGTTATAACTTTGGGTAGATTACAATTTAGAGTTATTGTATTTCATTAATGTATTTTAAGACTTTTTATTTACTTTAGGTAACAATTACATAATGGTTAATTATGGCCATTAAGTATGAATGTTACGACTCTTGGAATGTGTTTAATAGTTTCATTTTGAGGCTATATAAAGTCATGTATGTTGTATTTGTAAGTAGAATTCGAAAATGTAGTAAAAAAGAGCATTTGTGCTTTCTTTAGCCAATGGCTAAGTTTCTTTGCAATTCTATGTAGTTTAGGTTGCATGTAGAATCATTCAAGCTCGACATGATCAATCTTGCTTGTGGAGTAATTCAAATCTCAAACAATATTCTTGCCTTGAGATATTCGATCAACAATGAAATCCGAATCTTACTCCCCTTGTAGTGATTCCTTATCATATCATTTGGTATTAGAGCTTTAGGCTCAAGATCGGATATATGTTTCCTTTACGTTTCTTCACAATTTGATTTTTATCTTTTTAGTTTTTAATCGAACCTAGAGTTAAAAATTCAATCTTTGCTCTATTTAAAATTTTGAGAGGTGAGAATGAGAGTTTCATTTGTGTAAATGAGTATACAAAGAGTGGCCTAAAAATTCCTTGAGTGTATACTCGTGAGAGAGTGTTGTTAGGTCTTTTGTATTTTCTAACTTATTTTTTGCAGCAAAGTTTCACAAATAGATTCAAGGATGAAGCCTCTTGAAGAAGTGGAGAATGATATGAACCAAGAGACATCAATCAAATATACTTCAATGAAGATGTGAAGAAAATATTGTTGAAATTATTAAAACATATTTCAATTCATGCCACATTAAAGAAGAATGAAGTTTCATGTTATAAACATTGGGTAGATTACACTTTAGAGTTATTGTATTTCATTAATGTATTTTAAGACTTTTTATTTACTTTAAGTTACAATTACATAATGGTTAATTATGGCCATTAAGTATGAATGTTACGACTCTTGAATGTCTTTATTAGTTTCATTGTGAGGCTATATAAAGTCATGTATGTTGTATTTGTAAGTAGACTTGGAAAATGTAGTAAAAAAAAGCATTTGTGCTTTCTTTAGTAGATTGCTAAGTTTCTTTACATTTCTATGTAGTTTAGGTTGCATGTAGAATCATTCAAGCTCGAGATGATCAATCTTGCTTGTGGAGTGGTGGTTCGTGTTCTACTCTAAGTTTATGCGTTTGTATTCAATTCGTAACCAAAGAATTGAAGCTCAATGATATGGAATTTGAAGACCTCAAACAAGAGGACCTCAAGAGTTAAGTGTTAATAAGAACAAAAACTAATATGTTGTGATTGTTAGCGTGCGGGACAAAATTCTATCCTTGGAACGCAAGAATACTGAATAACATACAATAATATATGATATATGTATGTTTTTTTTTTAATCCTTTGACGCTTTGCTTTATTTGCTTATTTGTCTCTCGGATAACATACGAACTTGAATTCGTATTAATAGTCATAAAAAAGTAATTAAATTTGTACTAGGTATTCTTTAAAAGCAAATCAGGTAACAATGCATTAAATTTATTTAAAAAGAATAAAAAAAATTCATGACTAGTCTATCTAGTTTGTAAAAGAAAATGACATAAAAGTTAAAAGAAATTTCATAGTGAATGATAGAAAAGATAAAAGGAAGACTATCCCCTCGCTGTCACAAATTTTAAACGACTCATGTTTAAGATTCAAACCAATATTCGAAATCTTGATTCGACACCTGATGGCTCTAGCATTCTCCTGCTACATAGTCACGTTACATACTCTTCGCTTCTAAAAATAAAACTATCCCTACAAACAAACACGAGTCGTTCAGGCATGTTTTTTCCTCACTCACATGTAACATAGGAAAATTTCTAGAACGTCACCCAACATAGAATTTCTCCAAACAAAGTACGTTAACAATGGAGTTCCTATGATGAAGCCACTAAAAAAAAAGATGCACATTGTTGGTATAGGCGGTAACTTTTATTTCCTTTAAGACTTTCTTAATCATCCTTTCTACAGGACTCTCCTTTGATGTGGTCTCAGTTCATTCATGTACTCCTCGTTTACTCAGGTGTCACATACATACCAGCTTCTTCCTTGGTTTGTTCTTGAAATACATCTAACTGTGGGAGGTGTCGCACTGATCCCAATTGTGATGACCCTAATGTTTTATTATAACCAAGGTCACCACTACAGCATAATATAACTATTCGCTAAGCTATCACATACTCCAAATTCCTCTAAATTGCTCTTATAAAGAATGTTTTGTTTTCCTGTCAATTCAACCGTGGAATCTTACATTATTTATCTTTAGAGCAAAAA